>NW_012285112.1:0-6291 GCF_000151885.1 Dipodomys ordii | reverse complement strand
GACAGCAGGGAGACTCAGCGGTGGACACATCGGAACACAGTGGGGACAGAGCGGGGGACAGCAGGGAGACACAGCGGGGACACAGCGGGGAAACATCGGTACACAGCGGGACACAGGGGGTACACAGCAGGACACAGCGGGACACAGCAGGAAACACAACCGGACACAGTGGGGGACACAGCGGGGGACACAGCGGGACAAAGCGGGGACAAAGCGAGGAAAGAGCGGGACACAGAGGTACACAGCGAGGGACACAGCGGGGGACAGTGGGGATAAACCGGGGAACAACGGGGACACAGCGGGACACAGCTGGGACACAGCCGGGACAGAGCGGCACACAGCGGGGGACACATCGGGACACAGCAGGGGACACAGCGGGGGACAGCGGGGACACACAGGCGGACAGCGGAACAAAGCGGGGAACACAATGACTGATACAGCAGGTGACACAGCGGGACACAGCGGGGTACACAGTGGAACACAGCGAGGAAAAGCGGGACACAGCAGCACAGAGCGGGGACACAGCGGGTGACACATGGGGGACACAGCCGGTGACACAGCGGGACACAGCGGGACACAGCGGGGACACAGCGGGAGACAGCGGGGGACACAGAGGCCGACAAAGCAGGACACAGCGGGACACAGCAGGAAACAGCAGGACTCAACGGGGGACACACCGGGACACAGCAGGGGGCACAGCGAGGACACAGCGGGACACAGGAGGACACAGTGTGGACACAGGGGGGACACAATGGGGGACACAGTGGGACAGATCGGGGTATACAGCAAGGACACAGCGGGGACATAGTGGGAAACTGCGGAAAACAGAGGAACACAGCGGGGAAACAGAAGGACATAGCAGTTACACAACGATGACACACCAGGGACACAGCGGGATACAGCGAGGACACAGCGGGGACCCAGTGGGACCCAGCGGGGGACACAGCGGGAGACAGCGGGGACACACATGTAGACAGCAGGGACACAACGGGACACAGCGGGGGACATCGGGGACACAGCGGGACAAAGCGGGACACAGCGGGACACAGCGGGGAAAAAGCAGGGACACAGTGGGACACAGAGGGACACTTCGGGGGACAGAGCAGGATATAGCGGGGGACACAGCAGGACACAGCGGGGACACAGCGGGACACAGCGGGGAACACAGTGGGAAATAGCAGAGGACACAAGGTGGACAAAGCGGGTCACAGAGGGACACAGCAGGGGACACAGCAAGGCCACAGCGGGACACAGCGGGACACAGCGGGCGACACAGCAGGGGACACAGCAGGACACAGGGGGACACAGCGGGACACAGCGGAGACACAGCGGGGGACACAACGAGGATACAGCAGGGGATACAGCGGGACACAGAGGGGACCCAGCGTTACACAGTGGGGACACAGCAGGGGACACAGCAGGACAGAGATGGGAACAAAGGGGGCACACAGCGGGACACAGTGGGACAGAGCGGGGATACAGCAGGGACACAGCGGGACACAGCGGGACACAGCGGGGGACAGAGCAGTATATAGCAGGGGACACAGTGGGACACAGCGGGGACACAGCGGGACAGAGTGGGGAACACATCGGGATATAGCAGGGGACACAGCGAGGACAAAGCGGGACACAGTGGGGACACAGCGGGACACAGCGTGACACATCGGGCGACACAGCAGGACACTGCGGGTTACACAGCGGGACACAGCGGGACACAGCGGGACACAGCGGGGACACAGCAGGACACAGCAGGGTACACAGATGCAGACACAGGGGAACACATCGAAACACAGCGGGGACACAGCGGGACACAGCGGGGACACAACGAGACACAGCGGGACCAGCGGGTTCACAGTGGGGACACAGCGGGACACAGCGGGGGACACAGAGCCGGATACAGCAGAACACAGCGGGACACAGTGCGACACAGCGGGACACAGCGGGGACACAGCGAGGACACAGTGGGACACAGCGGGGAATACAGCGGGACACACCGGGGACACAGCAGGGGACACAGCAGGACACAGAGGGGAACAAAGTGGGCACACAGCGGGACACAGTGGGACACAGCGGGGTGCACATCGGGACACAGCTGGGACACAGCAGTGGCACAGTGAGCAACAGCGGGACACAGCGGGGGACAAAGCGGTACAAACCGGGATACAGGGGGACACAGCGTGGGACACAGAGCCGCACACAGCGGGAGAGAGTGGAACACAGCAGGGACACAGCGGGGACACAGCAGGACATCACAGGAACAAAGAGAGGACAGAGCGAGACACAGAGGTACACAGCGAGGGACACAGCGGGGGATAGTTGAGACAAACAGGGGAACAACGGGGACACAGTGGGAAACAGCTGGGACACAGCGGAGACACAGCGGCACACAGCGGGGGACACAGCAGGGGACACAGCAGGACACAGGGGGACACAGCGGGACACAGCGGGGACACAGCAGGGGACACAGCGGGACACAAAGTGAGACACAGCGTTACACAGCGTGGACACAGCAGGGGACACAGCAGGACACAGAGGGGAACAAAGGGGGTACACAGAGGGACAGAGCGGGGGTCACAGTGGGACAAAGCGGGAAACAGTGGGGACAGAGTGGGACACAGCGGGGAACAGCGTGGACACACATGCAGACAGCGGGGACACAACGGGACACAGCTGGGGACATCGGGGACACAGCGGGACACAGCGGGACACAGGGGGACACAGGAGGGACACAGCAGGGACCCAGCGGGTCACAGCGGGGACACAGTGTGGGACACAGCGAGGACACAGCGGGACACAGCAGGAAAGAGCGGGACACAGCGGGGGACACAGCCGAGTACACAGCGGGACACAGCGGGACACAGCGGGGGACACAGCAGCGACACATCGGGTCACAGCGGGGACACTGTGGGGGACACAGCAAGGACACAGCAGGACACAGAGGGATACACAGCGAGGACACAGCGTGACACATGAGGACCCAGCGGGGGACCCAGCAAGGACAGAGCGGGACCCGAATGGGGACACAGCAAGGACACAGCAGGACACAGCGTGAAAGAGCGGGACACAGCCTGGGACACAGCGGGACACAGCAGGGGACACAGGGGGACATAGCAGCTACACAGCGAAAACACACCAGGGACACACCGGGACACAGCGGGGACACAGCGGGGACACGGCAGGGGACACAGTGGGACACAGCAGGGGATACAGCGGGGACACAGAGGGGACATAGGGGGACACTGCGGGACACAGTGGGACACAGCTGGGACACAGAGGGACATAGCAGTTACACAGCGAGGACACACCAGGGACACAGCGGGACACAGCGGGGACACAGCGGGGACACAGCATGGGACACAGTGGGGGACACAGCAGTAAACAGCATGGGACACAGCGGGACTCAGCGGGGGACACAGCAAAGAAAACAGCGGGACACAGAGGGGGACACAGGGGAACACAGCGAGACACAGCCGGTCACAGCTGGAGACACAGCGGGTGACACAGCGGGGGAAACAGCGGGAAACAGCGGGGGACACAGCGAGGACACAGCAGGACACTGTGGGGGACACAGCGAGGACACAGCGTGACACACGGGGAAAGAGCGGGACACAGCGGGGGACCCAGTGAGGACACAGCGGGACACAAATGGGGACACAGAAAGGACACAGTGGGACACAGCGGGAAAGAGCGGGACACAGCAGGGAACACAGCCGGGGACACAGCGGGACACAGCAGGGGACACAGCGGGGACACAGCGGGACACAGTGTGGACACAGCGGGACACAGCGGGACACATCGGGGGACACAGCAAGACACTGCAGGGTACACAACGGGACAAAGCGGGAAACAAAGGGACACAGCAGGGACACAGTGGGACACAGCGGGGGACAAAGCGGGGGACAGAGGGGGGACACAGCGGGGGACGCAGCGGGACACAGCTGGGGACACAGCGGGGGACAGCGGTGACACACCGGCGGACAGCGCGGACACAGCGGGAAACAGCGGGACACAGTGGAGGACACAGCGGGGGACACAGCGGGACACAGCTGGGGACACAGCGAGGACACAGCGGGAGACAGCTGAGGACACAGCAGGGGACAGCGGTGACACACCGGCGGACAGCGGGGACACAGCGGGACACAGCGGGATACAGTGGGGGACACAGCGGGACACAGTGGGGGACACAGCAGGAGGACACAGCGGGACACAGCGGGGGACACAGCAAGGACACAGCGGGACACACATGCATACAGCGGGGTCACAACGGGACACAGAGGGATACACAGAGAGGACACAGCGTGACACATGGGGACACAGCGGGGGACACAGAGAGGACACAGCGGGACACAAATGGGGACACAGCAAGGACACAGCGGGACACAGCGGGAAAGAGCGGGACACAGCGGGGAACACAGCCGGGGTCACAGCGGGACACAGTGAGGACAAAGCGGGACACAGTGGGACACATCGGGGGACACAGCAGGACACTGCAGGGTACACAGCGGGACACAGCGGTACACAGCGGGACACAGCAGGGACACAGCGGGGTACGCAGTGGGACATAGCGGGATACACAGCGGGACACAGCGGGGACACAGCAGGGGCACAGACGGAAACAGCGGGACACAGCGGGAGACAAAGCGGGACACACCGGGACACAGCGGGACACAGCGGGGGACACAGCGGAGGACACAGAGCTGCACACAGCGGGAGAGAGTGGAACACAGCACGGACACAGCAGGGACACAGCGGGACATAGCAGGTACAAAGCGAGGACAGAGCGGGACACAGAGGTACACAGCGAGGGACACAGCGGGGGACAGTGGGGACAAACCGGGGAACAACGGGGACACAGCGGGACACAGCTAGGACACAGCGGGGACACAGCGGGGACACAGCAGGGGACACAGTGGGACACAGCAGGGGATACAGCGAGGACATAGTGGGACACAGCGGGACACAGCAGGGGACACAGCGGGACACACAGGAGACAGCAGGCACACAGCGGGACACAGCGGAACACAGCAGGACACAGAGGGACACAGCGGGGAACACAGCGGGGGACACAGCGGGTCACAGCGGGGAAATAGTGGGGGACACAGCGGGGGACACAGCGGGATACAGAAGGACACAGCGAGGACACAGGAGGACACAGCGGGGACACAGCGGGGACACAGCGGGGGACACAGTGGGACACAGCGGGGACACAGAGGGACTCAGTGGTTACACAGCGAGGACACACCAGGGACACAGCAGGACACAGCGGAGACACAGCGGGGACACAGCAGGACACAGCGAGGACACAGCGGGACGCAGCGGGAGATACAGCGGGCTACAGCGGTGACACAACGGCGGACAGCGGGGACACAGCGGGACGCAGCGGGACACAGCGGGACACAGTGGGGGACACAGCGGGGGACACAGTGGGACACAAATGGGGACACAGTAAGGACACAGCGGGACACAGCGAAAAAAGCGGGACACAGTTGGGGACACAGTGGGACACATCGCGAATACAGCAGGGACACAGCGGGACACAGCGGGACAGAGCGGGGAACACAGAGGGATATAGCAGGGAACACAACGAGGACAAAGTGGGACACAGCAGGGGACACAACAAGGCCACAGCGGGACACAGCAGGGGACACAGCAGGGGACACAGCAGGACACAGGGGGACACAGCGGGACACAGCGGGGAAACAGTGGGACACAAAGGGGGACACAGCGTTACACAACGGGGACACAGCGGGGACACAGCAGGGGACACAGCAGGACACAGAGGGGAACAAAGGGGGCACACAGCGGGACACCGTGGGACACAGCGGGGTACACAGCGGGAAACAGCGGGGACACAGCAGGGGCACAGTGGGAAACAGCGGGACACAGCGGGGTACAAAGCGGGACACACCGGGATTCAGCGAGAAACAGCGGGGGACACAGCAGGGGACACAGAGCCGCACATAGCGGGAGAGAGTGGAACACAGCAGGGACAGAGCGGGGACACAGCGGGGGACCCAGCGAAGACACAGCGTGACACATGGGGACACAGCGGGACACAGCGGGGGATACATCGGGGGACAGCGGTGACACACCGGCGGAAAGCGGGGACACAGCGGGACGCAGTGGGACACAGCGGGACACAACGGGACACAGTGGGGGACACAGCACGGGACACAGCGGGACACAAATGGGGACACAGCAAGGACACAGCGGGAAAGAGCGGGACATCGTGGGGGACACAGCGAAGACACAGCAGACACAGAAGGACACACAGCGAGGACACAGCGTGAC
>NW_012285111.1:0-43363 GCF_000151885.1 Dipodomys ordii | reverse complement strand
TCAAGAGCGGGACTCAGTGGGGTACACAGTGGGACACATCGGGGATACAGCATTGGACACAGCGGGACACAGCGGGGGACAGAGCAGGATATAGCGGGGGACACAGCGGGACACAGCGGGGACACAGCGGGACAGAGCGGGGAACACAGCGGGGGACAGAGCAGGATATAGCGGGGGACACAGCGGGACAAAGCGGGGACACAGTGGGACAGAGCGGGGAACACAGCGGGATATAGCAGGGACACAACGAGGACAAAGCGGGACACAGAGGGACACAGCAGGGGACACAGCAAGGCCACAGCGGGACACAACGGGACACAGCGGGCGACACAGCAGGGGACACAGCGTGACACAGGGGGACACAGCGGGACACAGTAGGGACACAGCGGGGGACACAGCGGGATACAAAGGGGGGGGACCCAGAGTTACACAGCGGGGACACAGCGGGACACAGTGGGGACCAAGCAGGGGACACAGCAGGACACAGAGGGGAACAAAGGGGGCAAACAGCGGGACACAGCGGGGGACACAGCAGGACAAAGCGGGACACAGTGGGGACAGAGTGGGACACAGCGGGGACACAGCGGGGGACACAGCAGGGACACAGCGGGGACACAGCGGGACACACCGGGGACACAGCAGGGACACAGCGGGACACAGCAGCGACACAGCGGAACACAGCGGGGGACACAGCGGGACACAGCCTGGGACAGAGCGGGACACAGCATGGACACAGCGGGACACAGCGAGACACAGCAGTGTCAAAGCGGCGACACAGCGGGACACAGCAGGACACAGCAGGACACAGCGGGGACACAGCGGGACACAGCGGGACACAGCGGGGACACAGCAGGACACAGCAGGTACACAGAGGGGACACAGCGAGACACAGCGGGACCCAGAGGGGACACAGCGGGGACACAGAGGGGGACACAGCGGGGACACAGCGGGGACACAGCGGGACACACAGGGGACACAGCGGGGACACAGCGGGACACAGCAGCGACACAGCGGAACACAGCGGGGGACACAGCGGGACACAGCCTGGGACAGAGCGGGACACAGCGTGGACACAGCGGGACACAGTGAGACACAGCAGTGACAAAGCGGCGACACAGCGGGACACATCGGGACACAGCAGGACACAGCGGGGAAACAGCGGGACACAGCGGAGACACAGCAGGACACAGCGGGGACACAGGGGAAACAGCGAGACACAGCGGGACCCGGAGGGGACACATCGAGGACACAGCGGGACGCAGCGGGGGACACAGAGGCGAACACAGAAGAACACAGCGGGACACAGCGGGGACACAGCATGGACACAGGTAGTCACATCGAGGAAATAGTGGGGGACACAGCGGGGGACAGAGCAGGATACAGAAGGACACAGCGAGGACACAGCAGGACACAGGAGGACACAGCGGAGACACAGCGGGGAAACAGCGGGGGACACAGTGGGACACTGCGGGGATACAGAGGGGCTTAGCGGTTACACAGTGAGGACACACCAGGGACACAGCGGGACACAGTGGGGACACAGCGGGGACACAGCGGGACCCAGCGGGGACATAGCAGGGACACAGCGGGACACAGCGGTGGTCACAGCAGGGGACACAGCGGGGGACAGCGGGGACACAGAGGGACACAGCAGGACAAAGCGGGGACACAGCAAGGACACAACGGGACACAGCGGGACACAGTGGGGGACACAGCAGGGGACACAGCGGGACACAGCGGGGGACACAGTGGGACACAGCGGGACACAGCGGGGACAAAGCGGGGGACAAAGCTGGGACACAGCGGGACACAGCGGGACAAAATGGGACACAGCTGGTCACAGCGGAGACACAGCAGGGGACACAGCAGGGGACAGCGGGGACACAGCCGGACACAGCAGGACACAGCGGGAAACAGCGGGGACACAGCGAGGACACAGCACGACACAGCGGGACACAGAGGGGACACAACGGGGGACAGCAGGTAGACACAGCGGGGACACAGCGGGGACACAGCGGAACACAGTGGGGACACACCGGGGGACAGCAGGGAGACACAGCGTGGACACAGCGGGGACACATCGGTAAACAGCGGGACACAGGGGGTACACAGCAGGACACAGCGGGACACAGCGGGAAACACAACCGGACACAGCGGGGGACACAGCGGGACACAGCGGGGGACACAGCAGGACAAAGCGGGACACAGTGGGGACAGATTGGGACACAGCGGGGACACAGCAGGGGACACAGCGGGGACACAGCGGGGACAGAGTGGGACACAGCGGGGACACAGAGGGGGACACAGCGGGGACACAGCGGGACACACCGGGGACACATCCTGGGACAGAGCGGGACACAGCGTGGACACAGCGGGACACAGCGAGACACAGCAGTGACAAAGCGGTGACACAGCGGCACACATCGGGACAAAGCAGGACACAGTGGGGACACAGCGGGACACAGCTGGGACACAGCAGGACACAGCGGGGACACAGCGGAGACACAGCGAGACACAGCGGGACCCAGAGGGGACACAGTGGGGACACAGCGGGGCACAACGGGGGACACAGAGGACGACACAGCAGAAGACAGCGGGACACAGTGCGACACAGCGGGACAAAGCGGGGACACAGCGAGGACACAGTGGGACACAGCGGGGAACACAGCGTGGACACAGAGGGACACAGCTGGGACACAGCAGTGACAAAGCGGCGACACAGCGGGACACATCGGGACACAGCGGGACACAGCAGGGACACAGCGGGGGACAGAGGGGACACACCGGTGGACAACGGGGACACAGCAGGACAGCGCGGGGGTCACAGTGGGAAACAGCGGAAGCACGGGGACACAGGGGGCGACACAGAGGGACAGAGCGGGACACAGCGGGACAGAGCGGGGACACAGCGGGGACAAAGCTGGGGACACAGTGGGGGACACAGCGGTAAACAGTGGGGGACACAGCAGGACTCAGCTGGGGACACATCAAAGGACACAGCGCGTGACACAGCGGGGAAAACAGCGGGAAACAGCGGGGTACACAGCGAGGACACAGCAGGACACAGAGGGAGACACAGCAGGACACAGAGGGGTACACAGAGGCAGACACAGCGGTACACATCGGGACACAGCGGGGACACAGCGGGACACAGCGTGACACAGCGGGGACACAGCAGGCACAGTGGCGACACAGCGGGGACAGAGCGAGGACACAGCGGAGGACACTGTGGGACAGAGCGGGGACACAGTGGGACTCAGCGGTTACACACCGAGGACACACCAGGGACACAGCGGGACACAGCGGAGACAAAGCGGGGACACAGTGAGACACAGCGAGGACACAGCGGGACACAGCAGAAGACACAGCGGGGGACAGCGGTGACACACCGGCGGACAGCTGGGACACAGCGGAACACAGCGGGGACACAGCGGGGACACAGTGGGGACACAGCGGAGGACACAGCGGGGACACAGCAGGGACACAGCGGGACACAGCAGCGACACAGTGGAACACAGCGGGGGACACAGCGGGACACAGCCTGGGACAGAGCGGGACACAGCGTGGACACAGCGGGACACAGCGAGACACAGCAGAGACAAAGCGGCGACACAGCGGGACACATCGGGACAGAGCGGGGCACAGCGGGGGACAGAGAGGATACACCGATGGACAACGGGGACACAGCAGGACAGCGCTGGGGTCACAGTGGGAAACAGCGGGGACACAGAGGGACACTGCGGGACACAGCGGGACAGAGCTGGGACACAGCGGGGACAAAGCGGGGGACACAGTAGGGGACACAGCGGTAAACAGCGGGGGACACAGCGGGACTCAGCTGAGGACACATCAAAGGACACAGCCGGTGACACAGCGGGGGAATCAGCGGGAAACAGCTGGGGACACAGCGAGGACACAGCAGGACACAGCGGGGTACACAGAGGCAGACACAGAAGTACACATCGGGACACAGGGGGACACAGTGGGACACAGCGGGGACAATGCGGGGCAGAGCGGGACACAGAGGTACACAGCAAGGGACAAAGCGGGGGACAGTGGGGACAAACCGGGGAACAACGGGGACACAGCGGGACACAGCGGGGACACAGCGAGGACACAGCGGGACACAGCGGGGACAATGCGAGTACACAGCGGGACACAGCCGGACACAGCAGGACACAGAGGGGAACACCGTGGGGGACACAGCGGGACAGAGCGGGACACAGCGGGGTACACAATGGGACACATCGGGGATACAGCAGGGACCCAGCAGGACACAGCGGGGGACAGAGCAGGATATAGCTGGGGACACAGCGGGACACAGAGGGGACACAGCGGGACAGAGCGGGGAACACAGCGGGATATAACAGGGGACACAACGAGGACAAAGCAGGACACAGAGGGACACAGCAGGGGACACAGCAAGGCCACAGCGGGACACAGCGGCACACAGCAGGGGACACAGCAGGGGACACAGCAGGACACAGGGGGACACAGCGGGACACAGCGGGACACATCGGGGGACAAAGCGGGACAAAAAAGGGGACCCAGCGTTACACAGCGGGGACACAACGGGACAGAGCGGGGACAAAGCAGGGGACACAACAGGACACAGAGGGGAACAAAGGGGGCACACAGCGGGACACAGCGGGGGACACAGCGGGACAAAGCGGCGACACAGCGGGGACAAAGCTGGGGACACAGGGGGGACACAGCGTTAAACAGCGGGGGACACAGCGGGACTCAGCTGGGGACACATCAAAGGACACAGCGGGTGACACAGAGGAGGAAACAGCGGGAAACAGCGGGGGACACAGCGAGGACACAGCAGGACACAGCAGGGTACACAGAGGCAGACACAGCAGTACACATCGGGACACAGCGGGGACACAGCAGGACACAGCCGGACACAGCAGGACACAGAGGGGAACACAGCGGGGGACACAGCGGGACACAGCGGGACACAGCGGGGTACACAGTGGGACACATCGGGGTTACAGCAGGACACAGTGGGACACAGCGTGGGACAGAGCAGGATATAGGGGGGACACAGCGGGACACAGCGGGGACACAGCGGGACAGAGCGGGGAACACAGCGGGATATAGCAGGGGACACAACGAGGACAAAGCGGGACACAGAGGGACACAGCAGGGGACACAGCAAGGCCACAGCGGTACACAGCGGGACACAGCAGGGGACACAGCAGGGGACACAGCAGGACACAGGGGGACACAGCGGGACACAGCAGGAACACAGCGGGGGACACAGTGGGACACAAAGTGGGACCCAGTGTTAAACAGCGGGGACACAGCAGGACACAGCGGGGACACAGCACGGGACACAGCAGGACACAGAGGGGAACAAAGGGGGCACACAGCGGGACACAGCGCGGGACACAGCGGGACAAAGAGGGACACAGTGGGGACAGAGTGGGACACAGCGGGGACACAGCGGGGGACAGAGCGGGGACACAGCGCGGACACAGCGGGACACACCGGGGACACAGCGGGACACACCAGGGACACAGCGGGACACAACAGCGACACAGTGGAACACAGCGGGGGACACAGCGGGACACAGCCTGGGACAGAGCGGGACACAGCGTGGACACAGCGGGACACAGCAAGACACAGCAGTGACAAAGCAGCGACACAGCGGGACACATCGGGACACAGCGGGACACAGCCGGGACACAGCGGGGGACAGAGGGGACACACCGGTGGACAACGGGGACACAGCAGGACAGCGCGGGTGTCACAGTGGGAAACAGCGGAAACACGGGTACACAGGGGGCGACACAGAGGGACACAGCGGGACACAGCGGGACAGAGCGGGGACACAGCGGGGACAAAGCTGGGGACACAGTGGGGGACACAGCGGTAAACAGCGGGGGACACAGCAGGACTCAGCTGGGGACACATCAAAGGACACAGCGCGTGACACAGCGGGGAAAACAGCGGGAAACAGCGGGGTACACAGCGATGACAAAGCAGGACACAGAGGGAGACACAGCAGGACACAGCAGGGTACACAGAGGCAGACACAGCGGTACACATCGGGACACAGCGGGGACACAGCGGGACACAGCGTGACACAGCGGGGACACAGCAGGACACAGCGGCGACACAGCGGGGACACAGCGAGGACACAGCGGAGGACACTGTGGGACAGAGCGGGGACACAGTAGGACTCAGCGGTTACACACCGAGGACACACCAGGGACACAGCGGGACACAGCGGAGACAAAGCGGGGACACAGTGAGACACAGCGAGGACACAGCGGGACACAGCAGAAGACACAGCGGGGGACAGTGGTGACACACCGGCGGACAGCTGGGACACAGCGGGACACAGCGGGACACAGCGGGGGACACAGCAGGGGACACAGCAGGACACAGGGGGACACAGCGGGACACAGCGGGGACACAGCGGGGACACAGCGGGGACACAGCGGAGGACACAGCGGGGACACAGCAGGGACACAGCGGGACACAGCAGCGACACAGCGGAACACAGCGGGGGACACAGCGGGACACAGCCTGGGACAGAGCGGGACACATCGTGGACACAGCGGGACACAGCGAGACACAGCAGTGACAAAGCGGCGACACAGCGGGACACATCGGAACACAGCGGGGCACAGCGGGGGACAGAGAGGACACACCGGTGGACAACGGGGACACAGCAGGACAGCGCTGGGGTCACAGTGGGAAACAGCGGGGACATAGAGGGACACTGCGGGACACAGCGGGACAGAGCGGGGACACAGCAGGGACAAAGCGGGGGACACAGTAGGGGGCACAACGGTAAACAGCGGGGGACACAGCGGGACTCAGCTGGGGACACATCAAAGGACACAGCCGGTGACACAGCGGGGGAATCAGCGGGAAACAGCTGGGGACACAGCGAGGACACAGCAGGACACAGCGGGGTACACAGAGGCAGACACAGAAGTACACATTGGGACACAGGGGGACACAGTGGGACACAGCGGGGACAATGCGGGGCAGAGCGGGACACAGAGGTACACAGCGAGGGACAAAGCGGGGGACAGTGGGGACAAACCGGGGAACAACGGGGACACAGCGGGACACAGCTGGGACACAGCGAGGACACAGCGGGACACAGCGGGGACAATGCGAGTACACAGCGGGACACAGCCGGACACAGCAGGACACAGAGGGGAACACCGTTGGGGACACAGCGGGACAGAGCGGGACACAGCGGGGTACACAGTGGGACACATCGGGGATACAGCAGGGACCCAGCAGGACACAGCGGGGGACAGAGCAGGATATAGCGGGGGACACAGCGGGACACAGAGGGGACACAGCGCTACAGAGTGGGGAACACAGCGGGATATAGCAGGGGACACAACGAGGACAAAGCAGGACACAGAGGGACACAGCAGGGGACACAGCAGGGGACACAGCGGGACACAGCGGGACACAGCAGGGGACACAGCAGGGGACACAGCAGGACACAGGGGGACACAGCGGGACACAGCGGGACACATCGGGGGACAAAGCGGGACACAAAAGGGGACCCAGCGTTACACAGCGGGGACACAACGGGACAGAGCGGGGACAAAGCAGGGGACACAACAGGACACAGAGGGGAACAAAGGGAGCACACAGCGGGACACAGCGGGGGACACAGCGGGACAAAGCGACGACACAGCGGGGACAAAGCTGGGGACACAGTGGGGGACACAGCGGTAAACAGCGGGGGACACAGCGGGACTCAGCTGGGGGCACATCAAAGGACACAGCGGGTGACACAGCGGAGGAAACAGCGGGAAACAGCGGGGGACACAGCGAGGACACAGCAGGGTACACAGAGGCAGACACAGCAGTACACATCGGGACACAGCGGGGACACAGCGGGACACAGCGGGGACACAGCGGGACATTTGGGGACAAACGGGGACAAAGCGGGACACAGAGGTACACAGCGAGGGACACAGCAGGGGACAGTGGGGACAAACCGGGGAACAACGGGGACACAGCGGGACACAGCTGGGACACAGCGAGGACACAGCGGGACACAGCGGGGACAATGCGAGTACACAGCGGGACACAGCCGCACAGCAGGACACAGAGGGGAACACAGCGGGGGACACAGCGGGACAGAGCAGGACACAGCAGGGTACACAGTGGGACACATCGGGGATACAGCAGGACACAGTGGGACACAGCGTGGGACAGAGCAGGATATAGGGGGGACACAGCGGGACACAGCGGGGACACAGCGGGATAGAGCGGGGAACACAGCGGGATATAGCAGGGGACACAACGAGGACAAAGCGGGACACAGAGGGACACAGCAGGGGACACAGCAAGGCCACAGCGGTACACAGCGGGACACAGCGGGGGACACAGCAGGGGACACAGCAGGACACAGGGGGACACTGCGGGACACAGCAGGAACACAGCGGGGGACACAGTGGGACACAAAGTGGGACCCAGCGTTACACAGCGGGGACACAGCAGGACACAGCGGGGACACAGCAGGGGACACAGCAGGACACAGAAGGGAACAAAGGGGGCACACAGCGGGACACAGCGCGGGACACTGCGGGACAAAGAGGGACACATTGGGGACAGAGTGGGACACAGCGGGGACACAGCGCGGGACAGAGCGGGGACACAGCGCGGACACAGCGGGACACACCGGGGACACAGCGGGACACACCGGGGACACAGCGGGACACAACAGCGACACAGTGGAACACAGCGGGGGACACAGCGGGACACAGCCTGGGACAGAGCGGGACACAGCGTGGACACAGCGGGACACAGCAAGACACAGCAGTGACAAAGCAGCGACACAGCGGGACACATCGGGACACAGCGGGACACAGCCGGGACACAGCGGGGGACAGAGGGGACACACCGGAAGCAACGGGGACACAGCAGGACAGCGCGCGGGACACAGTGGAAAACAGTGGAGACACAGGGGGACACAGGGGTCGACACAGAGGGACACAGCGGGACACAGCGGGACAGAGCGGGGACACAGCTGGGACAAAGCTGGGGACACAGTGGGGGACACAGCGGTAAACAGCGGGGGCCACAGCTGGACTCAACTGGGGACACATCAAAGGACACAGCAGGTACCACAGCGGGAGAAACAGCGGGAAACAGCGGGGGCACAACGAGGAGACAGCAGGACACAGCGGGGTACACAGATGCAGACACAGCGGTACACATCGGGACACAGTGGGAACACAGTGGGACACAGCGGGGGACACAGCAGGGGACACAGCGGGGAAACAGCAGGGGACACAGTGGAACATTGCGGGGACACAGAGGGCTTTGCGGTTACACAGTGAGGACACACCAGGGACACAGCGGGACACAGCGGGGACACATCGGGGACACAGCGGGACACAGTGGGACCCAGCGGGGACACAGCGGGGACAAAGCGGGACACAGCGGGGGACACAGCAGGGGACACAGCGGGGAACAGCGGGGACACAGAGGGACACTGCAGGACACAGTGGGGCAAAGCGGGGGACAAAGTGGGGACACAGCGGGACACAGCGGGAGAAAACGGGACACAGCTGGACACAGCGGGGACACAACAGGGGACACAGCAGGAGACAGTGGGGACACAGCCGGACACAGCAGGACACAGCGGGATACAGCGGGGACACAGCGAGGACACAGCGGGACACAGCGGGACACAGAGGGGGCACAGCGGGGGACAGCAGGGAAACACAGCGCAGACACAGCGGGGACACAGCGGCACACACTGGGGACACAGCTGGGGACAGAAGGGAGACACAGCGGGGACACAGCGGGGACACATCGGTACACAGTGGGACACAGGGGGTACACAGCAGGACACAGCGGGACACAGCGGGAAACACAACCGGACACAGCGGGGGACACAGCGGGACACAGCAGGGGACACAGCAGGAGACAGCGGGGACACAGCCGGACACAGCAGGACACAGCGGGAAACAGCGGGGACACAGCGAGGACACAGCGGGACACAGCGGGACACAGAGGGGACACAGCGGGGGCCAGCAGTGAGATACAGAGGGGACACAGCGGAACAGAGTGGGGACACAGCGGGGGACAGCATGGAGACACAGCGGGGACACAGCGGGGACACATCGGTACACAGTGGGACACAGGGGGTACACAGCAGGACACAGCGGGACACAGCGGGAAACACAACCGGACACAGCGGGGGACACAGCGGGACACAGCGGGGACACAGCAGGACAAAGCGGGACACAGTGGGGACAGAGTGGGACACAGCGGGGACTCAGCGGGGACACAGCAGGGACACAGCAGGGACAGAGTGGGACACAGCGGGGACACAGTGGGGGACACAGCAGGGACACAGCGGGGACACAGCGGGACACACCGGAGACACATCGGGGACACAGCGGGACACAGCAGCGACACAGCGGGGGACAGAGCAGGAAATAGCGGGGGACACAGCGGGACACAGCGGGGACACAGAGGGACAGAGCTGGGAACACAGCGGGAAATAGCAGGGGACACAGCAGGACACAGGGGGACACAGCGGGACACAGCGGGGACACAGCGGGGGACACAGCGGGACACAAAGGGGGACACAGCGTTACACAGCGGGGACACAGCGGGACACAGCGGGGACACAGCAGGGGAAACAGCAGGACACAGAGGGGAACAAAGGGGGCACACAGCGGGACACAGGGGGGGACACAGCGGGACAAAGCGGGACACAGTGGGGACAGAGTGGGACACAGCGGGGACACAGCGGCCGACACAGCGGGGACACAGCGGGGACACAGCGGGATACACGGGGGACACAGCGGGACACAGCAGTGACACAGCGGAACACAGCGGGGGACACAGCGGGACACAGCCTGGGACAGAGCGAGACACAGCTGGGACACAGCGAGGACACAGCGGGACACAGCGGGGACACAGCGAGTACACAGCAGGACACAACAAGACACAGAGGGGAACACAGTGGCGGACACAGCGGGACACAGCAGGACACAGCGGGGTACACAGTGGGACACATCGTGGGACACATCGGGGATACAGCAGGGACACAGTCGGACACAGCAGGGGACAGAGCAAGATATAGCAGGGGACACAGCGGGACACAGCGGGGACACAGCGGGACAGAGCGGGGAACACAGCGGGATATAGCAGGGGACACAACGAGGACAAAGTGGGACACAGTGGGACACAGCAGGGGACATAGGGGGACACTGCGGGACACAGTGGGACACAGCGGGGACAGAGAACCATATTCAGTTACACAGCGAGGACACACCAGGGACACAGAGGGACACAGCGGGGACACAGCCGGGACACAGCAGGACACAGAGGGACCCAGCGGGGACACAGGGGGACACAGCAGGACACAGCGGGGAACACAGCGGGACAAAGCGGGGGTCACATCGGGACACAGCAGGGACACAGCGGGTCACAGCGGGGACAGAGTGTGGGACACAGTGAGGACACAGCGGGACACAGAGGGATACTCAGAGAGGACACAGCGTGACACATGGGGACACAGCGGGACACAGCGTGGGAGACAGAGATGACACAGCGGGACACAAATGGGGACACAGCAAGGACACAGCGGGACACAGCGGGAAAGAGCGGGACACAGCGGGGGACACAGCCGGGGACACAGCGGGACACAGCGGGACACAGCGGGGGACACAGCAGGGACACATCGGGTCACAGCAGGGACACAGTGGGGGACACAGCAAGGACACTGCGGGACACAGAGGGATACACAGTGAGGACACAGCGTGACACATGTGGACACAGCAGGGACATAGCGGGGGACACAGAGGGACACAAAGGGAGACACAGCGTTACACCGCGGGGACACAGCGGGGCACAGCGGGGACACAGCAGGGGACACAGCAGGACACAGAGGGGAACAAAGGGGGCACACAGCGGGACACAGTGGGACACAGCGGGGACACAGCAGGGGCACAGTGGGAAACAGCGGGACACAGCGGGGGACAATGCGGGACACACCGGGATACAGCGGGACACAGCGGGGGACACAGCAGGGGCCACAGAGCCGCACACAGCGGGAGAGAGTGGAACACAGCAGGGACACAGCGGGGACACAGCGGCACATCTCGGGGACAAAGCGAGGACAGAGCGGGACACAGAGTTACACAGCGAGGGACACAGCGGGGGACAGTGGGGACAAGCTGGGAAACAACGGGGATACAGCAGGGACACATCTGGTCACAGCGGGGACACAGCGGGGAACACAGCAAGGACACAGCATGACACAGAGGGATACACAGCGAGGACACAGCGTGACACATGGGGACACAGCGGGACCCAGTGGGGGACCCAGCGAGGACACAGCGGGACACAAATGGGGACACAGCAAGGACACAGCAGGACACAGCGTGAAAGAGCGGGACACAGCGGGGGACACATCCTGGGACACAGCAGGGGACACAGCAGGGACACAGCGGGACACAGTAGGGACACAGCGGGACACATTGGGCAACACAGCAGGACACTGCGGGGTACACAGAGGGACACAGCGGGACACAAAAGGACACAGCAGGGACACAACGGAGGACACAGCGGGACACAAAGGGGGACACAGCGTTACACAGCGGGGACACAGCGGGACACAGCGGGGACACAGCAGGGGACACAGCAGGACACAGAGTGGAACAAAGGGGGCACACAGCGGGACACAGTGGGACACACCGGGGGTACACAGCGGACACAGCGGGGACACAGCAGGGGACACATCAAGGCCACAGCGGGATACAGCGGGACACAGTGGGGGACACAGCAGGGGACACAGCAGGACACAGGGGGACCCAGCGGGACACAGCGGGGACACATCGGGGGACACAGCAAGGACACAGCAGGGGATACAGTGGGACACAAAGGGGGACACAGCGTTACACAGCGGGGACACAGCGGGACACAGAGGGGAACAAAGGGGGCACACAGCGGGACACAGTGGGACACAGCGGGGTACACAGCGGGACACAGCGGGGACACAGCAGGGGCACAGTGGGAAACAGTGGGACACAGCGGGGGACAAAGCGGGTCACACCAGGATACTGCGGGACACAGCGGGGGACACAGCAGGGGACACAGAGCCGCACACAGCGGGAGAGAGTGGAACACAGCAGGGACAGAGCGGGAACACACCGGGGGACCCAGCGAGGACACAGCATGACACATGGGGACACAGCGGGACACAGCGGGGGACCCAGGGAGGACACAGCGGGACACAAATGGGGACACAGCAAGGACACAGAGGTACACAGCGGGAAAGAGCGGGACACAATAGGGAACACAGCCGGGGACACAGTGGGACATAGCGGGACACATCGGGGGACACAGCAGGACACTGCAGGGTACACAGCGGGACACAGCGGGACACAGCAGTGACACAGCGGAGGACACAGTGGGACACAGCGGGGTACACAGCGGGACACAGCGGGGACACAGCAGGGGCACAGTTGGAAACAGCGGGACACAGCGGGGGTCAAAGCGGGACACACTGGGACACAGCGGGACACAGCGAGGGACACAGCGGAGGACACAGAGCTGCACACAGCGGGAGAGAGTGGAACACAGCACGGACACAGCAGGGACACAGCGGGACATAGCAGGGACAAAGCGAGGACAGAGCGGGACACAGAGGTACACAGCGAGGGACACAGCGGGGGACAGTGGGGACAAACCGGGGAACAACGGGGACACAGCAGGACACAGCTAGGACACAGCGGGGACACAGCGGGGACACAGCAGGGGACACAGTAGGACACAGGAGGGGATACAGCGAGGACACAGAGGGGACATAGGGGGACACTGCGGGACACAGTGGGACACAGCGGGGACAGAGAGACATAGCACTTACACAGCGAGGACACACCAGGGACACACAGGGACACAGCGGGGACAAAGTGGGGGACACATCGGTAAACAGCGTGGGACACAGCGGGACTCAGCGGGAGACACAACAAAGAACACAGCGGGACACAGCGGGGGACACAGGGGAACACAGCGGGACACAGCCGGACACAGCTGGGGACACAGCGGGTGACACAGAGGGGGAAACAGCGGGAAACAGCGGTGGACACAGCGAGGACACAGCAGGACACAGCGGGGTACACAGAGGCAGACAAGGCGGTACACATCGGGACACAGCGGGGACACAGTGGGGACACAGCGGGACACATCGGGCCACAGCGGGGCCACAGCAGGACACAGCGGGACACAGCGGGGGACACACCGGGGGAGAGCAGACACACAGCGGGACACAGCAGGACACAGCGGGACACAGTGGGACACAGCGGGGGACACAGCATGGACACAGCGGGTCACAGCGGGGAAATAGTGGGGGACACAGCGGGGGAGACAGCAGGATACAGAAGGACACATCGGGACACAGGAGGACACAGCGGGGACACAGCGGGGACACAGCAGCCACACAGCGGAACACAGGGGGGCAAAGAGGGACTCAGCGGTTACACAGCGAGGACACACGAGGAACACAGCGCGACACAGCGGAGACACAGCAGGGACACAGTGAGACACAGCGAGGACACAGCGGGACACAGCGTGGGATACAGCGGGGGACAGCGGTGACACACCGGCGGACAGCGGGGACACAGCGGGACACAGCAGGACACAGCGGGGGACACAGCGGCACACAGTGGGACACAGCGGGGGACACAGTGGAACACAGCGGGGGACACAGCGAGGACACAGCGGGACACAGCGGGGGACACAGCGGGGGACAGCGGGGACACACATGCGGACAGCGGGGACACAACGGGACACAGCGGGGGACATCGGGGACACAGCGGGACACAGCGGGACAAAGCAAGACACAGCAGGGACACAGTGGGTCACAGCGGGGACACAGTGTGGGACACAGCGAGGACACAGTGTGGGACACAGCGAGGACACAGCGGGACACAGAGGATACACAGAGAGGACACAGCGTGACACATGGGGACACAGCGGGACACAGCGGGTGACCCAGCTTGGACACAGCGGGACACAAATGGGGACACAGCAAGGACACAGCGGGACACAGCGGGAAAGAGCGGGACACAGCCGGGGACACAGCCGGGGACACAGCGGGACACAGCAGGGGACACAGCGGGGACACAGCAGGACACAGCGGGACAAAGCAAGGGACACAGAGGAGGACACAGCAGGACACTGTGGGGTACACAGCGGGACACAGCGGGACACAAAGGGACACAGCAGGGACACAGCGGGGTACACAGCGGGACACAAAGGGGGACAGAGTGTTACACAGCGGGGACACAGCGGGACACAGCGGGGGACACAGCAGGACACAGTGGGGTACACAGCGAGGGACACAGTGGGACACAGCAGGGGACACAGTTGAACACAGCGAGGACACAGCGGGACACAGCGGGACACAGCGGGGGACACAGGCCGACGAAGCAGGACACAGCGGGACACAGCGGGAAACAGCAGGACACAGCGGGGGACACACCGGGACAGAGCGGGGGTCACAGCAAGAACACAGCGGGACACAGGAGGACACAGCGGGGACACAGCGGGGACACAGCGGGGACACAGCGAGACACCGCGGGACCCAGTGGTGACACAGCGGGGACACAGCGGGACACAGCCGGGGACACAGAGGCGGACACAGCAGAACACAGCGGGACACAGCGCGACACAGCGGGACACAGCGGGGACACAGCGAGGACACAGTGGGACACAGCAGGGACACAGCGGGGGACACAGCGGGACACAGCGGGACACAGCGGGGGACACAGCATGGACACAGCAAGTCACAGTGGGGAAATATTGGGGGACACAGCGGGGGACACAGCGGGACACAGTGGGGGGATACAGAGGGGGACACAGTGGGACACAACGTTGGACACAGCGAGGACACAGCGGCACACATCTGGGAAACAGTGGGGGACAAGGTGGGACACTGCAGGGACACAGCGGGGGACAGAGGGGACACACCGGTGGACAACGGGGACACAGCAGGACAGCGCGGGGGTCAGAGTGGGAAACAGCGGAGACACAGGGGGACACAGGGGGCGACACAGAGGGACACAGCGGGACACAGCGGGACACAGCGGGGACACAGCGGGGACAAAGCGGGGGACACAGTGGGGGACACAGCGGTAAACAGTGGGGGACACAGCGGGACTCAGCTGGGGACACATCAAAGGACACAGCGGGTGACACAGCGGGGGACACAGCTGGGACACAGCGGGGACACAGCGGCACACAGCGGGGGACATCGGTGACACAGCGGGACACAGCAGGACACAGTGGGACACAGAAGGATACACAGAGAGGACACAGCGTGACACATGGGGACACAGCGGGACACAGCAGGGGACCCAACGAGTACACAGCGGGACACAAATGGGGACACAGCAAGGACACAACAGGACACAGCGTGAAAGAGCGGGACACAGCGGGGGACACAGCCGGGGACACAGCGGGACGCAGCAGGGGACACAGCGGGGACACAGCGGGACACAGTGGGGACACAGCGGGACACAATGGACACATCGGGCGACACAGCAGGACACTGCGGGGTACACAGCGGGACACAGCGGGACACAGCGGGACACAGCAGGGACACAGCGGGGGACACAGCGGGACACTAAGGGGGACACTGTGTTACACAGCAGGGACACAGCGGGACACAGCGGGGGACACAACGGGTGACAAATCGAGACACAGTGCGGTACACAAAGGGACACAGCGGGGGACACTGTAGCGGACACAGTGGGACTTATCGGGACACAACAGGACACAGCGGGGAATACAGCGCGGGACACAGCGGGACACAGCGGGGAAATAGTGGGGGACACAGCGGGATACAGAAGGACACAGCGAGGACACAGCGGGACACAGGAGGACACAGCGGGGACACAGCGGGGTACAGCGGCACACAGTGGGGACACAGTGGTGGACACAGCGGGGGACACAACGGGTGACACAGCGGGACACAGGAGGACACAGCGGGGACACAGCGGGGGACACAGTGGGACACAGCTGCGGATACAGCGAGGACCAGCGGGACAAAGCGGGACAGAGCGGGACACAGCGAGAACACAACGCGACAAGAGGGACACAGCGGGGGACACAGCAGGGAACACAGCAGGACACAGCGGGGGTCACAGCGGGACACAGCGGGACACAGAGGGGACAAAGCAGGGGACAAAGCGGGGATACAGCGGGACACAGCGGGACAAAACGGGACACAGCTGGACACAGCGGGGACACAGCAGGGGACACAGCGGGGTCAGCGGGGACACAGCCGGACACAGCAGGACACAGCGGGACACAGCGGGGACACAGCAAGGACACAGCGGGACACAGAGAAGACACAGCGGGACACAGAGGGGACACAGCCGGGGACAGCAGGGAGACACAGCGGGGACACAGCGGGGACACAGCGGAACACATTGGGGACACAGCGGGGGACAGCAGGGAGATACAGCTAGCACACAGCTGGGACACATCGGTACACAGCGGGACACAGCCGGTACACAGCAATACACAGCGGGACACAGCGGGAAACACAACCGGACACAGCGGGGGACACAGCGGGACACAGCGGGGGACACAGCGGGACACAGCGGGACACAGTGGGGCAGAGCGGGACACAGTGGGGACACAGCGGGGGACACAGCGGGGCACAAAGTCAGACACCACGGGATACAGCAGAACATAGCGGAGACACAGCGGGGGACACAGCGGGGGACACAGCGGGGGACACAGCGGGTGACAGCGGTTACACAGCTGGGGACAGCGGCGACACAGGGGGGACACAGCGAGACATAGCGTGGGACACAGAGAGGACACAGCGGGGACACAGAGGGGAAACAGCGGGACACAGCGGGACAAAAGGGGACACAGCGGGACACAGAGGGGGATACAGCGGGGGACAGCGGGGACACCCCTCGGGTCAGCAGGGACACAGCGGGACACAGCGGGGGACAGCGGGGACACAGCGGGACACAGCGGGGACACACCGGGGACACAGCGGGACACAGCGGGGACACAGCGGGGACACAATGGGACACAGCGGGGGACATCGGTGACACAGCGGGACACAGCCGGACACAGCAGGGACACAGCAGGGACACAGCGGGTCACAGCGGGGACACAGGGTGGGACACAGCGAGGACACAGCGGGACACAGAGGGATACACAGAGAGGACACAGCGTGACACATGGGGACACAGCGGGACACAGCGGGGGACACAGAGAGTACACAGCAGGACACAAATGGGGAAACAGCAAGGACACAGCGGGACACAGCGGGGACATAGCGAGGACAGAGAAGGACACAGCGGGGAACACATCGGGGGACACAGAGGGGGACACAGCGGGACACAGCGGGACACAGTGGGGGACACAGCATGGACACAGCAAGTCACAGTGGGGAAATAGTGGGGGACACATCGGGGGACACAGCAGGATACAGAAGGACAAAGCGAGGACACAGCGGGACAGAGGAGGACACAGCGGGGACACAGCGGGAAAACAGCGGGGGACACAGTGGGACACAGCGGGGACACAGAGGGACTTAGCGGTTACACAGTGAGGACACACCAGGGACACAGCGGGACACAGCGGGGACACAGCGGGACAGAGCTGGACACAGCGGGGGACACAGCGGGACACAGTGTGGGACACAGCGGGGGACACAGCAGGACACAGCGGGGGACACAGTGGAACACAGTGAGGACACAACGGGACACAGCGGGATATAGCGGGGACACAGCGGGACACAGCGGGGGACACAGGCCGACAAAGCAGGACACAGCGGGATACAGCGGGAAAGAGCAGGACACAGCGGGGACACACCGGGACACAGCAGGGGTCACAGCAAGAACACAGCGGGACACAGGAGGACACAGCGGGGACACAGCGGGGGACACTGTGGGACACAGCGGGGGACACAGCGAGGACACAGCGGGGACATAGGGGGACACTGCGGGACACAGTGGAACACAGCGGGGACACAGAGGGACATAGCAGTTACACAGCAAGGACACACCAGAGACACAGCGGTATACAGCGGGGACACAGCGAGACACAGCGTGACCCAGCGGGGACACAGCAGGGACATAGCGGGACACAGCGGGGGACACAGAGGCGGACACAGCAGAACACAGCGGGACACAGCGCGACACAGCAGGACACAGCGGAGACACATCGAGGACACAGTGGGACACAGCGGGGAACACAGCTGGGGACACAGAGGAACACAGCGGGACACAGAGGGGGACACAGCGACGACACAGCGGAACAGAGGAGGACACAGTGGGGACACAGCGGGGAAACAGCGGGGGACACATTGGGACACAGCGGGGACACAGAGGGACTTAGCGGTTACACAGTGAGGACACACCAAGGACACAGCGGGACAAAGCGGGGACACAGCGGGGACCCAGCGGGACCCAGCGGGACCCAGCGGGGCCACAGCGGGGACACAGCGGGACACAGCGAGACAAAACGGGACACAGCGGGACACAGCGGGGACACAGAAGGGGACACAGCGGGGTAGAGCGGGGACACAGCCAGACACAGCAGGACACAGCGGGAAACAACGGGGACACAGCGAGGACACAGCGGGACACAGCAAGGCCACAGCGGGACACAGCGGGGACACAGCGGGGGACACAGCGGGACACAAAAGGGTCACAGCAGGGGACACAGCAGGACACAGAGGGGAACAAAGTGGGCACACAGCGGTACACAGCGGGAGAAAACGGGACACAGTGGGGACAGAGTGGGACACAGAGGGGACACAGCGGGGGACACAGCGGGGACACAGGAGGACACTGCAGGATACTCAGCGGGACACAGCGGGACACAGCGGGACACAGCGGGGACACAGCAGGACACAGAGGGGAACAAAGGGGGCACACAGAGGGACACAGTGGGACACAGCGGGGTACACAGCGGGACACAGCAGGGACACTGCAGGGGCACAGTGGGAAACAGTGGGACACAGCGGGGGACAATGCGGGACAAACCGGGATACAGGGGGACACAGCGATGGACACAGCGGGGGACACAGAGCTGCACACAGCGGGAGAGAGTGGAACACAGCAGGGACACAGTGGGGCCACAGCGCGACATTGCAGGAACAAAGCGAGGACAGAGTGAGACACAGAGGTACACAGCGAGGGACACAGCGGGGGACAGTGGGGACAAACCGGGGAACAACGGGGACACAGCGGGACACAGCTGGGACACAGCGGGGACACAACGGCACACAGCGGGGGACACAGTGGGACACAGCAGGGGATACAGCGAGGACACAGAGGGGACATAGTGGGACACTGCGGGACACAGTGGGACACAGCGGGGACACAGAGGGACATAGCAGTTACACAGCGAGGACACAACAGGGACACAGCGGGACACAGCAGGGACACAGCCGGCACACAGCGGGACCCAGCGGGGATACAGCGGGGACACAGCGGGACAAAGCGGGGGACACAGAGGCGGACACAGCAGGACACAGCGGGACACAGCGGGACAGAGTGGGACACAGCGAGAACACAACAGGACACAGCGGGACACAGCAGGGGACACAGCACGGGACACAGCGCTTGACACAGCGGGACACAGCGGGACACAGAGGGGACAAAGCAGGGGACAAAGCGGGGACACAGCAGGACACAGCGGGACAAAACGGGACACAAATGGACACAGTGGGGACACAGCAGGGGACACAGCGGGGGACAGCGGGGACATAGCCGGACACAGCAGGACACAGCGGGAAACAGCGGGAAAACAGCAAGGACACAATGGGACACAGCGAAGACACAGCGGGACACAGAGTGGACACAGCGGGGGACAGCAGGTTGACACAGCGGGGACACAGCGGGGACACAGCGGAACACAGTGGGGACACAGCGGGGGACAGCAGGGAGACACAGCGGGGACACAGCTGGGACACATCAGTACACAGCGGGACACAGCCGGTACACAGCAATACACAGCGGGACACATCGGGAAACACAACCAGACACAGCGGGCGACACAGCGGGACACAGCGGGGGTCACAGCAAGAACACTGCGGGACACAGGAGGACACAGCGGGGACACAGCGGGGACACTGTGGGACACTGCGGGGGACACAGCAAGGACACAGCGGGGACACAGAGGGACATAGCAGTTACACAGCGAGGACACACCAGACACACAGCAGGACACAGCGGGGACACAGCGGGGACACAGCGAGACACAGCGGGACCCAGCGGGGACACAGCAGAGACATAGTGGGACACAGCGGGGGCCAGAGCAGGACATAGCGGGAGACAGAGCAGGACACAGCATGGACACAGTGGGACACAGCGGGGGACACAGCTGGGACACAATGGGTCAACAGCAGGGACACAGTGGGGGACACAGCGAGGACCCAGCGGGACACAGAGGGATACACAGCGAGGACAAAGGGTGACACATGGGGACACAGCGGGACACAGCGGGGGACACAGCCGGGGACACAGCGGGACACAGCAGGGGACACAGCGGGGACACAGCGGGACACAGTGGGGACATAGCGGGACACAGCGGGACACATCGGGGGACACAGCAGGACACTGCGGGGTACACAGCGGGACACAGCGGGACACAGCAGGACACAGCAGGGACACAGCGGGGGACAAGGCGGGACACAGCGAGGACACAGCGGGACACAGGAGGACACAGCGGGACACAGCGAAGACACAGCAGGGGACACAGCAGGACACAGAGGGGACACAGAGGAACTCAGCGGTTACACAGCAGGGACACACTGAGACACAGCGAGGATACAGTGGGACACAGCATGGGATACACCGGGGGACAGCGGTGACACACCGGCGGACAGCGGGGACACAGCGGGACACAGCGGGACACAGTGGGGGACACAGTGGGGCACAGTGGGGGACACAGTGAGGACACAGCGGGACACAGCGGGTACACAGCGGGGGACAGCGGGGACACACATGCGGACAGCGGGGACACAATGGGACACAGCGGTGGACATCGGGGACACAGCGGGACACAGCGGGGACACAGCATGTACACAGCGGGTCACAGCCTGGACACAGTGGGGGACACAGCGAGGACACAGGGGGACACAGAAGGATACACAGAGAGGACACAGCGTGACACATGGGGACACAGCGGGACACAGCCGGTGACCCGGCGAGGACACAGCTGGACACAAGTGGGGACAAAGCAAGGACCCAGCGGGACACAGCAGGAAAGAGCAGGACACAGCCGGGGACACAGCGGGACACAGCAGGGGGCACAGCGGGGACACAGCGGGACACAGCGGGACACAGCGGGGACAAGCAGGGGACACAGCGGGGAAGAGCGGGACACAGCCGGGGACACAGCCGGGGACACAGCAGGACACAGCAGGGGACACAGCGGGGACACAGCGGGACATAGTGGGGACACAGCGGGACACAGAGGGACACATCGGGGGACACAGCAGGACACTGCAGGGTACACACCGGGACACAGCGGGACACAGCAGGACGCAGCGGGGACACAGCAGGGGACACAGCAGGACACAGAGGGGAACAAAGGGGGCACATAGCGGGACACAGTGGGACACAGCGGGGTACACAGCGGGATACAGCAGGGACACTGCAGGGGCACAGTGGGAAACAGTGGGACACAGCGGGGGACAATGCGGGACAAACCGGGATACAGGGGGACACAGCGATGGACACAGCGGGGGACACAGAGCTGCACACAGCGGGAGAGAGTGGAACACAGCAAGGACACAGCAGAGCCACAGCGGGACATCGCAGGAACAAAGCGAGGACAGAGCGAGACACAGAGGTACACAGCGAGGGACACAGCGGGGGACAGTGGGGACAAACCGGGGAACAACGGGGACACAGTGGGACACAGCTGGGACACAGCGGGGACACAGCGGCACACAGTGGGGGCACAGTGGGACACAGCAGGGGATACAGCGAGGACACAGAGGGGACATATGGGGACACTGCGGGACACAGTGGGACACAGCGGGGACACAGAGGGACATAGCAGTTACACAGCGAAGACACACCAGGGACACAGCGGGACACAGCGGGGACACGGCCGGCACACAGCGGGACCCAGCGTGGACACAGCGGGGACACAGTGGGACAAAGTGGGGGACACAGAGGCGGACACAGCAGGACACAGTGGGACACACCGGGACAGAGTGGGACACAGCAAGAACACAACGGGACACAGCGAGACACAGCGGGAGACACAGCAGGGGACACAGCGGGACACAGCGGGTGACACAGCGGGACACAGAGGGGACAAAGCAGGGGATAAAGCGGGGACACAGCGGGACACAGCGGGACAAAATGGGACACAGCTGGACACAGCGGGGACACAGCAGGGGACACAGCGGGAGACAGCGGGGACACAGCCGGATACAGCAGGACACAGCGGGAAACAGGGGGGACACAGCGAGGACAAAATGGGACACAGCGAAGACACAGCGGGACACAGAGGGGACACAGCGAGGGACAGCAGGGAGACACAGCGGGGACACAGCGGGGACACAGCAGAATACAGTGGGGACACAGCGGGGGACAGCAGGGAGACACAGCGGGGACACAGCGGGGACACATCGGTACACAGCGGGACACAGACGGTACACAGCAATACACAGCGGGACACAGCGGGAAAAACAACCGGACACAGTGGGGGACACAGCGGGACACAGCGGCGGACACAGCGGGACACAGCGGGACACAGTGGGAACAGAGCGGGACACAGCGGGGACACAGCGGGGGACACAGCGGGGCACAAAGTCAGACACCACGGGATACAGCGGAACATAGCAGGGACACAGCGGGGGACATAGCGGGGGACACAGCGGGGGACACAGAGTGGGACAGCGGTGACAAAGCTGGGGACAGCGAGGACACACCGGGACACAGCGGGGGACAGCGGGGACACAGGGGTTACACAGCGAGACACAGCGGGGGACACAGCGAGGACACAGAGGGGACACAGGGGGGACACAGCGGGACACAGCGGGACAAAAGGGGACACAGCGGGACACAGAGACGGATACAGCGGGGGACAGCGGGGACACCCCTGGGGACAGCAGGGACACAGCCGGACACAGCGGGGGCAGCGGGGAAACAGCAGGACACAGCGGGGACACACCGGGGACACAGTGGGACACAGCGGGACACAGCAGGGACACAGCCGGGGACACAGCGGGACACAGCAGGACACAGCAGGTGACACAGCAGGGACACAGCGGGTCACAGCGGGGACACAGTGGGGGACACAGCAAGGACACAGCAAGACACAGAGGGATACAAAGCGAGGACACAGCGTGACACAGGGGGACCCAGCGGGACCCAGCAGGGGACCCAGCTAGGACACAGCGGGACACAAATGGGGACACAGCTAGGACACAGCAGGACACAGCGTGAAAGAGCGGGACACAGCGGGGGACACATCCTGGGACACAGCGGGACACAGCAGGGAACACAGCGGGGACACAGCGGGACACAGTGGGGACACATCGGACTACACAGCAGGACACTGCGGGGTACACAGCGGGACACAGCGGGACACAAAGGGACACAGCAGGGACACAGCGGGGGACACATCGGGACACAAAGGGGGACACAGCGTTACACAGCGGGAACACAGCGGGACACAGCGGGGACACAGCAGGGGCACATTGGGAAAAAGCGGGACACAGCGGGGGACAGAGCAGAACACACTGGGATACAGCGGGACACAGCGGGAGACACAGCAGGGGACACAGAGCTGCACACAGCGGGAGAGAGTGGAACACAGCAAGGACACAGCGGGGACACAGCGGGACATCGCGGGGACAAAGCGAGGACACAGCGGGACACAGAGGTACACAGCGAGGGACACTGCGGGGGACAATGGGGACAAACCGGGGAACAACGGGGACACAGTGAGGACACAGCGGGATACAGCCGGACACAGCAGGACACAGAGGGGAACACAGCGGGGGACACAGCGGGACAGAGCGGGACACAGTGGGGTACACAGTGGGACACATGGGGATACAGCAGGCACACAGCGGGACACAGCGGGGCACAGCAGGGACACAGCAGGACAGAGCAGGGAACACAGCGGGATATAGCAGGGGACACAGCGAGGACACAGCGGGACACAGCAGGACACAGCGGGAAACAGCAGGGACACAGAGAGGACACAGCGGGACACAGCGAAGACACAGCGGGACACAGAGGGGACACAGCGGGGGACAGCAGGGGACACAGCGGGACACAGCGGGACAAAGTGGGGACAGAGCAGGGAGATACAGCGGGCACACAGCTGGGACACATTGGTACACAGTGGGACACAGCCGGTACACAGCAATACACAGCGGGACACAGCGGGAAACACAACCGGACACAGTGGGGGACACAGCGGGACACAGCGGGGGACACAGCGGGACACAGCGGGAAACAGCAGGACACAGCGGGGGACACAACGGGACACAGCGGGGGTCACAGCAAGAACACAGCGGGACACAGGAGGACACAGCGGGGACACAGCGGGGACAAAGCGGGGGACACAGTGGGACACAGCGGGGGACACAGCGAGGACACAGCGGGGACATAGGGGGACACTGCGGGACACAGTGGAGCACAGCGGGGACACAGAGGGACATAGCAGTTACACAGCGAGGACACACCAGAGACAGAGCGGGACACAGCGGGGACACAGCAGGGACACAGCGAGACACAGAGGGACCCAGCGGGGACACAGCGGGGACACAGCGGGACACAGCGGGGGACACAGAGGCGGACACAGCAGAACACAGCGGGACACAGCGCGACACAGCGGGGACACAGCGAGGACACAGATGGACACAGCGGGGAACACATCGGGGGACACAGAGAGGGACACAGCGGGACACAGCGGGACACAGCGGGGGACACAGCATGGACACAGCAAGTCACAGTGGGGAAATAGTGGGGGACACAGCGGGGGACACCCCGGGATACAGAAGGACACAGTGAGGACACAGCGGGACAGAGGAGGACACAGCGGGGACACAGCGGGGGACAGTGGGGAGACACACTGGGGACACAGCGGGAGACAGCAGGGAAACACAGCGGGGACAAAGCGGGGACACATGGGTGCACAGCGGGACACAGGGGGTACACAGGAGGACACAGCGGGACACAGCGGGGGACACAATAGGACAAAGCGGGACACAGTGCGGACAGAGTGGGACACAGCGGGACACAGCGGGGGACAGAGCGGGGACACAGCGGAGACAGAGTGGGACACAGCGGGGACACAGCGGGGGACACAGCGGGGACACAGCGGGGACAAAGCGGGACACACCGGGGACACAGCTGGGACACAGAGGGACACAGCAGCGAAACAGAAGAACACAGCGGGGGACACAGCGGGACACAGCCTGGGACAGAGCGGGACACAGCGTGGACACAGCGGGACACAGCGAGACACAGCAGTGACAAAGCGGGGACACAGCGGGACACAGCGGGACACAGCAGGGACATAGGAGGGGACAAAGCGGGACACAAAGGGGAACACAGCGTTACACAGCGGGGACACAGAGGGACACAGCGGGGACACAGCAGGACACAGAGGGGAACAAAGGGGTCACACAACGGGACACAGTGGGACACAGCGGGGTACACAGCGGGACACAGCGGGGACACAGCAGGGGCACAGTGGGAAACAGCGGGACACAGCGAGGGCCAAACGGGACACATCGGCATACTGCGGGACACAGAGGGGACACAGCAGCGGACACAGAGCCGCACAAAGCGGGGACACAGCGGGACACTGTGTGGACACAGCGGGACACAGCGGGGGTCACATAGGGGACACAGCAGGACACTGCAGGGTACACAGCGGGACACAGCGGGACACAGCAGGGACACAGCGGGGGACACAGTGGGACACAGCGGGGTACACAGCGGGACACACCGGGACACAGCAGGGGCACAGTGGGAAACAGCGGGACACAGCGGGGGACAAAGCGGGACACACCGGGACACAGCGGGACACAGCGGGGAACACAGCAGGGGACACAGATCTGCACACAGCGCGAGAGAGTGGAACACAGCAGGGACACAGCGGGGACACAGCTGGACATCGCGGGGACAAAGCGAGGACAGAGCGGGACACAGAGGTACACAACGAGGGACACAGCGGGGGACAGTGGGGACAAACCGGGGAACAACGGGGACACAGCAGGACACAGCTAGGACACAGCGGGGACACAGCGGGGACACAGCAGGGGACACTGTGGGACACAGCAGAGGATACAGCGAGGACACTGAGGGGACATAGGGGGATACTGCGGGACACAGTGGGACACAGCGGGGACACAGAGGGACATAGCAGTTATACAGCGAGGACACAACAGGGACACAGAGGGACCCAGCCGGTACACAGCTGGGGACACAGTGGGGGACACAGCGGTAAACAGCGGGTGACACAGCGGGACTCAGCGGGGGACACAGCAAAGAACACATCGGGCCACAGCGGGGGACACAGGGGAACACAGGTGATGCAGAGGGGGAAACAGCGGGAAACAGCGGGGAACACAGCGAGGACACAGCAGGACACAGCTGGGGACACAGTAGGACACAGCGGGGTACACAGAGGCAGACACAGCGGTACACATCGGGACACAGCGGGGACACAGCGGGGACACAGCGGGCCACAGCGGGCCACAGCGGGGACACAGCAGGACACAGCGGGACACAGCGGGGGACACACCGGGGGAGAGCAGGCACACAGCGGGACACTGGGGGACACAGCGGGACACCGCGGGCACAGCGGGGAACACAGCGGGACACACAGCGGGACACAGCGGGGGACACAGCATGGACACAGCGGGTCACAGCGGGGAAATAGTGGGGGACACAGCGGGATACAGAAGGACACAGCGAGGACACAGCGGGACACAGGAGGACACAGCGGGGACACAGCGGGGACACAGCGGGGGATACAGTGGGACACAGCGGGGACACAGAGGGACTCAGCGGTTACACAGCGAGGACACACCAGGGACATAGCGGGACACAGCGGAGACACAGCAGGGACACAGTGAGACACAGCAAGGACACAGCGGGACACAGCATGGCCTACAGCAGGGGACAGCGGTGACACACCGGCGGACAGCGTGCACACAGCGGTTCACAGCGGGACATAGCGGGGACACAGCGGGGACACAGGGGACCCAGCGGGACCCAGCGGGGACACAGCGGGACACAGCGGGGGACACAGCAGGGGACACAGCGGGGGACAGCGGGGATACAGAGGGACACAGCAGGACACAGCGGGGAGACACAGCGGGGACACAGAGGGGACAGAGCAGAACACATTGGGGACACAATGGGGGACAGCAGGGAGACACAGCGGGGATACAGCGGGGACACATCGGTACAGAGCGGGGACACAGTGTGGGAAAAAGCGAGGAAACAGCGGGACACAGAAGGATACACAGACAGGATACAGCGTGACACATGGGGACACAGCGGGGGACACAGAGAGGACACAGCGGGACACAAATGGGGACACAGCAAGGACACAGCGGGACACAGCGGGAAAGAGCGGGACACAGCTGGGGACACAGACGGGGACACAGCGGTACACAGCGGGGGACACAGCAGGGACATATCAGGACACAGCGCAGACACAGTGGGGGACACAGCAAGGACACAGCGGGACACAGAGGGATACACAGCGAGGACACAGCGTGACACATGGGGACCCAGCGGGACCCAGCAGGGGACCCAGCGAGGACACAGCGGGACACAAGTGGGGCACAGAGCAGGATATAGCGGGGGACACAGCGGGACACAGCGGGAACACAGCGGGACAGAGCGGGGAACACATCGGGATATAGCAGAGGACACAACGAGGACAAAGCGGGACACAGAGGGACACAGCAGGGGACACAGCAAGGCCACAGCGAGACACAGCGGGACACAGCAGGGGACACAGCAGGACACAGGGGGACACAGCGGGACACAGCGGGGGACACAGCAGGGGACACAGCAGGATACAGGGGGACACAGCGGGACACAGCGAGACACAGCAGTGACAAAGCAGCGACACAGCGGGACACATCGGGACACCGCGGTACACAGCGGGGGACACAGCGGGGACAGAGGGGACACACTGGTGGACAACGGGGACACAGCAGGAGAGTGCGGGGGTCACAGTGGGAAACAGCGGAGACACAGGGGGACAGAGGGGGCGATACAGAGGGACACAGCGGGACACAGCGGGACAGAGCGGGGACACAGCGGGGACAAAGAGGGGGACACAGTGGGGGACACAGCGGTAAACAGCGGGGGACACAGCGGGACTCAGCTGGGGACACATCAAAGGACCCAGCGGGTGACACAGTGGGGAAAACAGCAGGAAACAGCAGGGGACACAGCGAAGACACAGCAGGACACAGCAGGAGACACAGCGGGACACAGCGGGGTACACAGAGGAAGACACAGCGGTACACATCGGGACACAGCGGGGACACAGCGGGGACACAGCGGGGACACAGCAGGACACAGCGGGGACACAGCGGGGACACAGGGGGGACACAGCGAGGGACACAGTAGGACACAGCGGGGAAACAGAGGGACTCAGCGGTTACACAGCGAGGACACAACAGGGACACAGCGGGACACAGCGGAGACAAAGCTGGGACACAGTGAGACACAGCGAGAACACAGCGGGACACAGCGGAGGACACAGCGGAGGACAGCGGTGACACACCTGCGGACAGCGGGGACACAGCGGGACACAGCGGGACACAGCGGGGGACACAGCGGGGGACACAGCAGACACAGCTGGGGACACAGCGAGGACACAGCTGGACACAGCGGGGGACACACCGGGGGACAGCGGGGACACACATGCAGACAGCGGAGACACAACGGGACACAGGGGGAACATCGGGGACACAGCGGGACACAGCAGGACACAGCAGGGACACAGCAGGGACACAGCGGGTCACAGCGGGGACAGTCAGGGACACAGCGAGGACACAGCAGGGACATAGGGTGACACTGCGGGTCACAGTGGGACACAGCGGGGACACAGAAGGACATAGAGGTTACACAACCAGGACACACCAGGGACACGGAGGAACACAGCGGGGACACAGCGGGACCCAGCGGGACCCAGCGGGGACACAGCGGGGACACAGCGGGACACAGCGTGGGACACAGAGGCAGACACAGAAGGACACAGCGGGACACAGCGGGAGACAGCGGTACACAGCGGGGACACAGCGAGGACACAGCGGGACACAGCGGGACACAGCGGGGAACACAGCGGGGGACACAGCGGAACACAGCTGGGGACACAGCATGGACACAGCGGGTCACAGTGGGGAACTAGTGGGGGACACAGCGGGGACACAGCGGGATACAGAAGGATATAGCCAGGACACAGCGGGACACAGGAAGACACAGCGGGGACACAGCGGGGACACAGCGGGGGACACAGTGGGACACAGCAGGGACACAGAAGGACTGAGCGGTTACACAGCGAGGACACACCAGGGACACAGCGGGACAAGGCAGACACACAGCGGGGACACAGCGGGACACAGAGAGGACACAGCGGGACACAGCGGGGGATACAGTGGGGGACAGCGGTGACACAGCAGGGGACACAGTGGAACACAGCGAGGACACAGCAGGGACACAGCGGGGGACACAGTGGGACACAGCGCGGACACAGAAGGACTTAGCGGTTCCACAGCGAGGACACACCAGGTATACAGCGGGACACAGCGAGACACAGCAGGGGACACAGCGGGACACAGTGGGGGACACAGCGGGGGACACAGCGGGACACAGCGGGGGACACAGTGGAACACAGCGAGGACACAGCGGGACACAGCGGGGACACAGCGGGACATAGCTGGGGACACAGGCCGACAAAGCAGGACACAGCGTGACACAGCGGGAAACAGCAGGACACAGCGGGGGACACACCGGGACACAGCGGAGGGTCACAGCAAGAACACAGCGGGACACAGGAGGACACAGCTGGGACACAGCGGGGACACAGCGGGGGAAAATCTGGGACACAGCGGGGGACACAGCGAGGACACAGCGGGGGCATAGGGGGACACTGCGGGACAAAGTGGAACACAGCGGGGACACAGAGGGACATAGCAGTTACGCAGTGAGGACACACCAGAGACACAGCGGGACACAGCGGGGACAGAGCAGGGACACAGCGAGACACAGCGGGACCCAGCAGGGACACAGCAGGGACACAGCCGGACACAGCGGGGGACACAGAGGCGGACACAGCAGAACACAGCGGGACACAGCGCGACACAGCGGGACACAGCGGGGACACAGAGAGGACACAGTGGGACACAGCGGGGAACACAGCGGGGGACACAGCGGGACACAGCGGGACACAGCGGGGGACACAGCATGGACACAGCAAGTCACAGCGGGGAAATAGTGGGGGACACAGCGGGGACACAGCTGGGGACACATCAAAGGACACAGCGGGTGACACAGCGCGGCAAACAGCTGGAAACAGCGGGGGACACAGCGAGGACACAGAAGGACACAGCGGGGTACACAGAGGAAGACACAGCGGTACACATCGGGACACAGCTGGGACACAGCGGAACCCAGCGGGACACAGCGGGGACACAGCAGGACATCGCGGGGACAAAGCCAGGTCAGAGCGGGACACAGAGGTACACAGCGGGGGACACAGCGGGACACAGCGGGGACAAAGCGGGGGACAAAGCGAGGACACAGCGAGACACAGCGGGACAAACGGGACACAGCTGGACACAGCGGGGACACAGCAGGGGACACAGTGGGAGACAGCGGGGACACAGCGAGGACACAGCGGGACACAGCGGAACACAGTGGGGACACAGCGGGGGACAGCAGGGAGACACAGCGGGGACACAGCGGGGACACATCGGTACAAAGCGGGACACAGGGGGTACAGAGCAGGACAAAGCGGGACACAGCGGGAAACACAACTGGACACAGCGGGGGACAGAGCGGGACACAGTGGGGGACACAGCGGGACAATGCGGGACACAGTGGGGACAGAGTGGGACACAGCGGGGACACAGCGGGGGACACAGCGGGGTCACAGCGGGGACAAAGCGGCACACACCGGGGACACAGCGGGGACATAGCAGGAAACAGCAGCGACACAGCGGAACACAGCGGGGACACAGCGGGACACAGCAGCGACACAGCGGAACACAGCGGGGGACACAGCGGGACACAGCCTGGGAAAGAGCGGGACACAGCGTGGACACAGCGGGACACAGCGAGACAGCAGTGACAAAGCGGCGACACATCGGGACACAGCGGGACACAGCGGGGGACAGAGGGGACACACTGGTGGACAACGGGGACACAGCAGGACAGCGCGGGGTTCACAGTGGGAAACAGCGGGGACACAGAGGGACACAGCGGGACACAGCAGGAAAGAGCAGGGACACAGCGGGGACAAAGCGGGGAACATGGTGGGGGACACAGCGGTAAACAGCGGGGGACACAGCGGGACTCAGCTGGGGACACATCAAAGGACACAGCGGGTGACACAGTGGGGCAAACAGCGGGAAACAGCGGGGGACATAGCGAGGACACAGCAGGACACAGCAGGGTACACAGAGGCAGACACAGCGGTACACATCGGGGCACAGCGGGGACAGAGCGGGACACAGCGGGACACAGCTGGGGACACAGCGAGGACACAGCGGGATACAGCGGGGTACACAGTGGGACACAGCGGGGTACACAGCGGGACACAGCGGGGACACAGCAGGGGCACAGTGGGAAACAGCAGGACACAGCGGGGGACAAAGCGGGACACACCGGGATACAGCGGGACACAGCGGGGGACACAGAGCCGCACACAGCGGGAGAGAGTGGAACACAGCAGGGACACAGGGGGGACTCAGCGGGACATCCCGGGGACAAAGCGAGGACAGAGCGGGACACAGAGGTACACAGCGAGGGACACAGCGTGGGACAGTGGGGACAAACCGGGGAACAACGGGGATACAGCGGTACACAGCTGGGACACAGCGAGGACACAGCGGGACACAGCGGGGACACAGCGAGTACACAGCGGGACACAGCCGGACACAGCAGGACACAGAGGGGAACACAGCGGGGGACACAGCGGGACAGAGTGGGACACAGCGGGGTACACAGTGGGACACATCGGGGATACAGGAGTGACACAGCCGGACACAGCGGGGGACAGAGCAGGATATAGCGGGGGACACAGCGGGACACAACGGGGACACATCGGTACACAGCGGGGAACACAGCGGGATATAGCAAGGGACACAACGAGGACAAAGCGGGACACAGAGGGACACAGCAGGGGACACAGCAAGGCCACAGCTGGACACAGCGGGACACAGCGGGGACACAGCAGTGGACACAGCAGGACACAGAGGGGAACAAAGGGGGCACACAGCGGGACACAGCGGGGGACACAGCGGGACACAGCGGGGGACACAGCAGGGGACACAGCAGGACACAGGGGGACACAGCGGGACACAGCGGGGGACACAGCAGGGGACAGAGCAGGACACAGCGGGGACACAGCGGGACACACCGGGGACACAGCGGGACACATCGGGACACAGCGGGACACAGCGGTGACACAGCGGGGGACAGAGGGGACACACCGGTGGACAACGGGGACACAGCAGGACAGCGCGGGGGTCACAGTGGGAAACAGTGGAGACACAGGGGGACACAGGGGGCGACACATCAAAGGACACAGCGGGTGACACAGTGTGGGAAACAGCGGGAAACAGCGGGGGACACAGCACGACACAGCGGGGTACTCAGAAGCAGACACAGCGGTACACATAGGGACACAGAGGGGACACAGTGGGACACAGCGGGACACAGCGGGCACACAGCAGGACACAGCGGGGACACAGCGGGGACACAGAGGGACACAGCGAGGGACACAGAGGCGGACACAGCATCACACAGCGGGACAAATCGCGACACAGCGGGACACAGAGGTGACACAGCGAAGACACAGTGGGACACAGCGGGGAACAAAGCGGGGGACACAGCAGGACCCAGCGGGACCCAGCGGGGGCACAGCGGGGACACAGCGTGATACAGCGGGGGACACAGCAGGGGACACATTGGGGGACACCGGGGACACAGAGGGATACAGTAGGACACAGCGGGGAAACAGCAAGGACACAACGGGACACAGCGGGACACAGCGGGGGACACAGCAGGGGACACAGCGGGACACAGCAGGTCACAGCGGGGACAAAGCGGGGACACAGCTGGACACAGCGGGACAAAACGGGACACAGCTGGACACAGCGGGGACACAGCAGGCGACACAGCGGAGGAGAGTGGGGACACAGCCGGACAGAGCAGGACAGAGCAGGAAACAGCGGGGACACAGCGAGGACACAGCGGGACACAGCGGGACACAGAGGGGACACAGTGGGGGACAGTCGGAAGACACATGGCGGACACAGCGGGGACACATTGGAACACAGTTGGGACACAGCGGGGGACAGCAAGGAGACACAGCGGGGACACAGCGGGGACACATCGGTCTACAGCGTGACACAGGGTGTACACAGCAGGACACAGCGGGACACAGCAGGAAACACAACCGGACACAGCGGGGGACACAGCGGGACACAGCGGGGGACACAGCAGGACAAAGCGGGACACAGTGGGGCAGAGTGGGACACAGCGGGGACACAGCGGGGGACACAGCGGGGACACAGCAGGGACACAGCAAGAACACAGCGGGACACAGGAGGACACAGCGGGGACACAGCGGGGACACAGTGGGGAACAATGTGGGACACAGCGGGGGACACAGCGAGGACACAGCGGGGACATAGCCGGACACTGCAGGACACAGTGGAACACAGCGGGGACACAGAGGGACATAGCAGTTACACAGCGAGGACACACCAGAGACACAGCGGGACACAGCGGGAACACAGCGGGGACACAGCAAGACACAGTGGGACCCAGCTGGGACACAGCAGAGACACAGCGGGACACAGCGGGGGACACAGCGGGACACAGCGGGAGACAGAGCAGGACACAGCATGGACACAGTGGGACATAGCGGGGGACACAGCTGGGACACAGGGGGTCAACAGCGGGGACACAGTGGGGGACACAGCGAGGACACAGCGGGACACAGAAGGATACACAGCGAGGACACAGCGTGACACATGGGGATACAGCAGGATACAGCGGGGGAAACAGAGAGGACACAGGGGGACACAAATGGGGACACATCAAGGACACAGCGGGACACAGCAGGAAAGAGCGGGACACAGCGGGGGACACAGCCGGGGACACAGCGGGACACAGCAGGGGACACAGCGGGGACAGAGCGGGACACAGTGGGGACACAGCGGGACACAGCAGGACACATCGGGGGACACAGCAGGACACTGCATGGTACACAGCGGGACACAGCGGGACACAAAGGGACACAGCAGGGACACAGCGGGGGACAAGGCGGGACACAGCGAGGACACAGCGGGACACAGGAGGACACAGCGGGACACAGCGGGGACACAGCAGGGGACACAGCAGGACACAGAGGGGACACAGAGAGACTCAGCGGTTACACAGCGAGGACACACCAGGGACACAGCGGGACACAGCGGAGACACAGCAGGGACACAGTGAGACACAGCGAGGACACAGCGGGACACAGCGTGGGATACAGCGGGGGACAGCGGTGACACACCGGCGGACAGCGGGGACACAGCAAAGAACACAGCGGGACACAGTGGGACACAGCGGGGACACGGCGGGGACACAGCGGGGGACACAGTGGGGGACACAGCGGTAAACAGCGGGCGACACAGCGGGACTCAGTGGGGGACACAGCAAAGAACACAGCGGGACACAGCGGGGGACACAGAGGAACACAGCGGGACACAGCCGGAAACAGTTGGGGACACAGCGGGTGACACAGCCAGGGAAACAGCAGGAAACAGCGGGGGACACAGCGAGGACACAGCAGGACACAGCGGGGGACACAGCAGGACACAGCGGGGTACACAGAGGCAGACACACCGGTACACATCGGGACACAGCGGGGACAGAGCAGGACACAGCAGGACACAGCGGGGGAAACAGTGGGACACAGCGGGGACACGGCGGGGACACAGCGGGGGACACAGTGGGGGACACAGCGGTAAACAGCGGGGGACACAGCGGGACATCGCGGGGACAAAGCGAGGACAGAGCGGGACACAGAGGTACACAGCGAAGGACACAGCGGGGGACAGTGGGGACAAACCGGGGAACAACGGGGACACAGCGGGACACAGCTAGGACACAGTGGCGACACAGCGGGGACACAGCAGGGGACACAGTGGGACACAGCAGGGGATACAGCGAGGACACAGTGGGCACATAGGGGGACACTGCGGGACACAGTGGGACACAGCGGGGACACAGAGGGACATAGCAGTTACAGAGCGAGGACACACCAGGGACACAGCGGGATACAGCGGGGACACAGCGGGGACACAGCGGGGACACAGCGGGGGACACAGTGGGAGACAGAGCGGTAAACAGCGGGGACACAGTAGGACTCAGCGGGGGACACAGCAAAGAACACAGCGGGACACAGCGGGGACACAGGGGAACACAGCGGGACAGAGCCGGACACAGCTGGGGACACAGCGGGTGACACAGCCAGGGAAACAGCGGGAAACAGCAGGGGACACAGCGAGGACACAGCAGGACACAGCGGGGGACACAGCAGGACACAGCGGGTACAGAGAGGCAGACACAGCGGTACACATCGGGACACAGCGGGGACACAGCAGGACACAGCGGGACACAGCGGGGGACACACCGGGGGAGAGCAGGCACACAGCGGGACACAGCGGGACACAGCGGGACACAGCGGGACACAGCGGTGAACACAGCGGGACACACAGATGGACACAGCGGGACACAGCGGGGTACACAGCATGGACACAGCGGGTCACAGCGGGGAAATAGTGGGGGACACAGTGGGGGACACAGCGGGATACAGAAGGACACAGCGAGGACACAGCGGGACACAGGAGGACACAGCGGGGACACAGCGGGGACACAGCGGGGGACACAGTGGGACACAGCGGGGACACAGAGGGACTCAGCGGTTACACAGCGAGGACACACCAGGGACACAGCAGGACACAGCGGAGACACAGCAGGGACACAGCGGGACACAGCGAGGACACAGCGGGACACAGCGGGGGATACAGCGGGTGACAGCGGTGACACACCGGCGGACAGCGGGGACACAGCGGTACGCAGCAGGACACAGCAGGACACAGTGGGGGACACAGCGGGGGACACAGCGGGACACAGCGGGGGACACAGCGGTACACAAATGGGGACACAGCAAGGACACAGCGGGACACAGCGGGAAAGAGCGGGACACAGTGGGGGACACAGCGAACACACAGCGGGACACAGAAAGACACATAGCGAGGACACAGCCTGACACATGGGGACACAGCAGGACACAGCGGGACACATCGGGCGACACAGCAGGACACTGCGGGGTATACAGCGGGACACAAACAGACATAGCTGGGACACAGTGGCGGACACAGCAGGACACAAAAGGGGACACAGCGTTACACTGCGGGGACACAGCGGGACACAGCGCGGACACAGCAGGGGACACAGCAGGACACAGAGGGGAACAAAGGGGGCACACATCGGGACACAGTGGGACACAGCGGGGTACACAGCGGGACACAGCAGGGATATAGCGGGGAAAAAGTGAGGACAGAACGGGATACAGAGGTACACAGCGAGGGACACAGCGGGGGACAGTGGGGACAAACAGGGGAACAACGGGGACACAGTGGGACACAGCTAGGACACAGCGGGGACACAGCGGGGACACAGCAGGGGACCCAGTGGGACACAGCAGGGGATACAGCGAGGACACAGAGGTGGCATATGGGGACACTGCGGGACAAAATTGGACACAGCGGGGACACAGAGGGACATAGCAGTTACACAGCGAGGACACACCAGGGACACAGCGGGACACAGCGGGGACACAGCGGGGGACACAGTGGGGGACAGAGCGGTAAACAGCGGGGGACACAGCGGTACTCAGCTGGGGACACAGCAAAGAACACAGCGGGACACAGCGGGGGACACAGGGGAACACAGCGGGACAGAGCCGGACACAGCTGGGGACACAGCGGGTGACACAGCCAGGGAAACAGCGGGAAACAGTGGGGGACACAGCGAGGACACAGCAGGACACAGCGGGGGACACAGCAGGACACAGCGGGGTACACAGAGGCAGACACAGCGGTACACATCGGGACACAGCGGGGACACAGCAGGACACAGCGGGACACAGCGGGGGACACACCGGGGGAGAGCAGGCACACAGCGGGACACAGCGGGACACAGCGGGACACAGCGGGACACAGCGGGGAACACAGCGGGACACAGTGGGACACAGCGGGACACAGCGGGGGACACAGCATGGACACAGCGGGTCACAGCAGGGAAATAGTGGGGGACACAGCGGGATACAGAAGGACACAGAGAGGACACAGCGGGACACAGCTAGGACACAGCGGGGACACAGCGGGGACACAGCAGGGGACAAAGTGGGACACAGCAGGGGATACAGCGAGGACACAGAGGTGGCATAGGGGGACACTGCGGGACAAAACGGGACACAGCGGGGACACAGAGGGACATAGCAGTTACACAGCGAGGACACACCAGGGACACAGCGGGACACAGCGGTGACACAGTGGGGGACAGAGCGGTAAACAGCGGGGGACACAGCGGTACTTAGCTGGGGACACAGCAAAGAACACAGCGGGACACAGCGGGGACACAGGGGAACACAGCGGGACACAGCCGGACACAGCTGGGGACACAGAGGGTGACACAGCCAGGGAAACAGCGGGAAACAGCGGGGGACACAGCGAGGACACAGCAGGACACAGCGGGGGACACAGCAGGACACAGCGGGGTACACAGAGGCAGACACAGCGGTACACATCGGGACACAGCAGGGACACAGCAGGACACAGCGGGACACAGCGGGGGACACACCGGGGGAGAGCAGGCACACAGCGGGACACAGCGGGACACAGCGGGGAACACAGTATGGACACAGCGGGTCACAGCAGGGAAATAGTGGGGGACACAGCGGGGGACACAGCGGGATACAGAAGGACACAGCGAGGACACAGAAGGACACAGCGGGGACTTGGCAGGGACACAGAGGGGACATAGGGGGACACTGCGGGACAAAGTGGGACACAGCAAGGACACAGAGGGACATAGCAGTTACACAGCGAGGACACACCAGGGACACAGCGGGACACAGCGGGGACACAGCGGGGGACATAGTGGGGGACAGAGCGGTAAACAGCGGGGGACACAGCGGTACTCAGCTGGGGACACAGCAAAGAACACAGCGGGACACAGCGGGGGACACAGGGGAACACAGCGGGACAGAGCCGGACACAGCTGGGGACACAGCGGGTGACACAGCCAGGGAAACAGCAGGAAACAGCGGGGGACACAGCGAGGACACAGCAGGACACAGCTGGGGACACAGTAGGACACAGCGGGGTACACAGAGGCAGACACAGCGGTACACATCGGGACACAGCGGGGACACAGCAGGACACAGCGGGACACAGCGGGGGACACACCGGGGGAGAGCAGGCACACAGCGGGACACAGCGGAGACACAGCAGGGACACAGTGAGACACAGCGAGGATACAGCGGGACACAGCGTGTGATACAGCGGGGGACAGCGGTGACACACCGGCGGACAGCGGGGACACAGCAGGACACAGTGGGGGACACAGTGGGACACAGCTGGGGACACAGCGAGGACAAAGCAGGACACAGCGGGGACACAGCGGGGGACAGTGGGGACAAACCGGGGAACAACGGAGATACAGCGGAACACAGCTAGGACACAGCGGGGACATAGCGGGGACACAGCAGGGGACACAGTGGGACACAGCAGGGGATACAGCGAGGACACACAGGTCACATAGGGGGACACTGCGGGACACAGTGGGACACAGCAAGGACACAGAGTGACATAGCAGTTACACAGCGAGGACACACCAGGGACACAGCGGGACACATCGGGGACACAGCGGGGACACAGCGGGGGACACAGTGGGGGATAGAGCGGTAAACAGCGGGGGACAGAGGGGGACTAAGCGGGGGACACAGCAAAGAACACAGCGGGACACAGCGGGGGACACAGGGGAACACAGCGGGACACAGCCGGACACAGCTGGGGACACAGCGGGTGACACAACGGGGTAACAGCGGGAAACAGCGGGGGACACAGCGAGGACACAGCAGGACACAGCGGGGTACACAGAGGCAGATACAGTGGTACACATCGGTACACGGCGGGGACACAGCAGGACTCAGCGGTACACAGCGGGGGACACACCGGGGGAGAGCAGGCACACAGCGGGACACAGCGGGACACAGCGGGACACAGTGGGACACAGCGGGGAACACAGCGGGACACACAGCGGGACACAGCGGGACACAGCGGAGGACACAGCATGGACACAGCGGTCACAGCGGGGAAATAGTGGGCGACACAGCGGGGGACACAGCGGGATATAGGACACAGCGAGGACACAGCGGGACACAGGAGGACACAGTGGGGACACAGCGGGGACACAGCGGGGGACACAGTGGGACACAGCGGGGACACAGAGGGACTCAGCGGTTACACAGCGAAGACACACCAGGGACACAGCGGGACACAGCGCAGACACAGCAGGGATACAGTGAGACACAGCGAGGACACAGTGGGACACAGCGTGGGATAGAGCGGGGGAGAGCGGTGACACACCGGTGGACAGCGGGGACACAGCGGGACACAGCGGGACACAGCGGGGGACACAGCGGGACACAGTGGGGGACACAGCGGGGGACACAGCGGGACACAGCTGGGGACACAGCGAGGACACAGTGGGACACAGCGGGGACACAGCGGGGGACAGCGGGGACACACATTCGGACAGCGGGGACACAACGGGACATAGCGGTGGATATCGGGGACACAGCGGGACACAGCGGGACACATCGGGGATACCGCGGGTCACAGCCTGGACACAGTGAGGGACACAGCGAGGACAGAGCGGGACAAAGAGGGATACACAGAGACACAGAGAGGACACAGCGTGACACATGGGGACACAGCGGGAAACAGCGGGGGACACAGAGAGGACGCAGCGGGACAGAAATGGGGACACAGCGGGACACAGCGGGAAAGAGCGGAACACAGCCGGGGACACAGCCGGGGACACAGCGGGACACAGTGGGACACAGCGGGACACAGCAGGGGACACAGCGGGGACACAGCGGGACAGAGCGGGAGACACAGAGGCGGACACAGCAGGACACAGCGGGACACAGTGCGACACAGCAGGGACACAGCCGGTCACAGCGGGGACACAGTGTGGGACACAGCGAGGACACAGCGGGACACAGAGGGATACACAGAGAGGACACAGCGTGACACATGGGGACACAGCAGGACACAGCGGGAACACAGAGAGGACACAGAGTGACACAAATGGGGACACAGCAAGGACACAGCGGGACACAGCAGGAAAGTGCGGGACACAGCAGGGGACACAGCCGGGACACAGCGGGACACAGCGGGACACAGTGCGACACAGCAGGGACACATCAGGTCACAGTGGGGACACAGTGGGGGACACAGCAAGGACACAGCGGGACACCGAGGGATACACAGCGAGGACACAGCGTGATACATCGGGACCCAGCGGGACCCAGCGGGGGACCCAGCGAGGACACAGAGGGACACAAATGGGGACACAGCAAGGACACAGCAGGACACAGCGTGAAAGAGCGGGACACAGTGGGGACACAGCCAGGGACACAGCGGGACACAGCAGGGGACACAGCGGGGACACAGCGGGACACAGTGGGGACACAGCGGGACACAGCAGGACACATCGGGCGACACAGCAGGACACTGCGGGGTACACAGCTGGACACAGCGCGACACAGCAGGGCACAGCAGGGACACAGCGTGGAAAACAGCGGGACACAAAGGGGGACACAGCGTTACACAGCGGGGACACAGCGGGACACAGCAGGACACAGCAGGGGACACAGCAGGACACAGAGGGGAACAAAGGGGGCACACAGCGGGACACAGTGGGACACAGCGGGGTACACAGCGGGACACAGCGGGGACACAGCGGGGGACAGAGCAGGATATAGCGGGGGACACAGCGGGACACAGCAGGGACACAGTGGGACAGAGCGGGGAACACAGCAGGATATAGCAGGGGACACAACGAGGACAAAGCGGACACAGAGGGACACAGCAGGGGACACAGCAAGGCCACAGCGGGACACAGCGGGACACAGCGGGGGACATTGCAGGGGACACAGCAGGACACAGGGGGACACAAAGGGGGACACAGCGTTACACAGCGGGGACACAGCGGGACACAGCGGGGACACAGCAAGGGACACAGCAGGACACAGAGCGGAACAAAGGGGGCACACAGTGGGACACAGCGGGGTACACAGCGGGACACAGCGGGGACACAGCAGGGGCACAGTGGGAAACCGCAGGACACAGCCGGGGACACAGTGGGACACATCGGGGATACAGCAGGGACACTGCTGGACACAGCGGGGGACACAGCGGGACACAGCGTGGACACAGCGGGACAGAGCGGGGAACACAGCGGGATATAGCAGGGGACACAACGAGGACAAAGCGGGACACAGAGGGACACAGCAGGGGACACAGCAAGGCCACAGCGGGACACAGCGGGACACAGCGGGGGACATTGTAGGGAACACAGCAGGACACAGGGGGACACAGCGGGGACACAGCGGGCGACAAAGCGGGACACAAAGGGGGACCCAGCGTTACACAGCGGGGACACAGCGTTACACAGCGGGGACACAGCAGGGGACACAGCAGGACACAGAGGGGAACAAAGGGGGCACACAGCGGGACACAGTGGGACACAGTGGGGTACACAGCTTGACACCGCGGGGACACAGCAGGGGCACAGTGTGAAACAGCGGGACACAGCAGGGGACAAAACGGGACACACCCGGATACTTCGGGACACAGCGGGGGACACAGCAGGGGACACAGAGCCGCACATACCGTGAGAGAGTGGAACACAGCAGGGACAGAGCGGGGAAACAGCGGGGGACCCAGCGAGGACACAGTGTGACACATGGGGACACAGCGGGACACAGCGGGGGACCCAGCGAGTGA
>NW_012285110.1:0-1621 GCF_000151885.1 Dipodomys ordii | reverse complement strand
ACCCGGGGGACCAGCGGAGACAAGCGGGGACCAGTGAGACACAGCGAGGACCAGCCGGACACAGCGGAGGACACAGCGGGGGACAGCGGTGACACACCGGCGGACAGCGGGGACACAGCAGGACACAGCGCGACACAGCGGGGGACACAGTGAGACATAGCGAGGACACAGCGGGGGACACAGTGGGACACAGTGGGGGACACAGCTAGGACACAGCGTGAAACAGCGGGGGACACAGCGGGGACACAGCAGGACCCAGCGGGACCCAGCAGGGACACAGCGGGGACACAGCAGGACACAGCGGAGGACACAGAGGCGGACACACAGGCAGACACAGCGGGACACAGCGGGACAGATCGGGACACAGCAGGGACACAGCGAGGACACAGCGGGACACAGCGGGGGACACACCGGCGGACAGCGGGGACACAGTGAGACACAGCGAGGACACAGCGGGGGACACAGCGGGACACAGTGGGGGACACAGCGAGGACACAGCGGGACACAGCGGGGACACAGCGGGGACACAGCAGGACCCAGCGGGACCCAGCTTGGACACAGCGGGGACACAGCAGGACAAAGCGGAGGACACAGAGGCGGACACACAGGCAGACACAGCGGGACACTGCGAGACAGATCGGGACACAGCAGGGACACAGCGAGGACACAGCGGGACACAGCGGGGAACACTGCGGGGAACACAGCGGGTCACAGCGGGGAAATAGTGCGGGACACAGCGGGGGACACAGCGGGATACAGAAGAACACAGCCAGAACACAGCGGGACACAGGAGGACACAGCGGGGACACAGCGGGGACACAGCGGGGGACACAGTGGGACACAGCTGGGGATACAGTGAGGACACACCAGGGACACTGCGGGACACAGCATTTCACAGCGGGGAAATAGTGGGGGACACAGTGGGGGACACAGCGGGATACAGAAGGACACAGCGAGGACACAGAGGGACATAGAGATTACACAGCGAAGACACACCAGGGACACAGCGGGACACAGCTGCGGATACAGCGAGGACACAGCAGGGACACAGCAGGACCCAGCGGGGACCCAGCGGGGACACAGCAAGACACAGCGTGGGACATAGAGGCGGAAACATCAGGACACAGCGGGCCACAGCAGGACACAGCAGGACACAGCGGGGGACACAACGGGGGAGAGCAGGAACACAGCGGGACACAGCGGGACACAGCAGGGACACAGCAGGGGACACAGCAGGACACAGAGGGGAACAAAGGGGGCACACAGCGGGACACAGTGGGACAAAGCAGGGTACACAGCGGGACACAGTGGGGACACAGCAGGGGCACAGTGGGAAACAGCGGGACACAGCGGGGGACAAAGCGGGACCCACCGGGATACAGCGGGACACAGCGGGAGACACAGCTGGGGACACAGAGCCGCACACAGCGGGAGAGAGTGGAACACAGCAGGGACACAGCGGGGACACATCGGGACATCGCGGGGACAAAGCGAGGACAGAGCGGGACACAGAGGTACACAGCGAGGGACACAGCGGGGGGACAGTGGGGGACAAACCGGGGAACAACGGGGGACACAGCGGGTCAAAGCTGGGACACAGCGGGGGACACAGCGGCACACA
>NW_012285109.1:0-14573 GCF_000151885.1 Dipodomys ordii | reverse complement strand
CAGGACACAGCGGGGACACAGCAAGGACACAACGGGACACAGCAATTGTACACAACGGGGGACAGAGCAGGGGACACAGCGGGACACAGCGGGGACACAGCGAGGACACAGTGGGACACAGCGGGGAACACAGCGGGGGACACAGCGGGATACAAAAGGACACAGCGAGGACACAGCAGGACACAGGAGGACACAGCGGGGACACAGCGGGGAAACAGCGGGGGACACAGTGGGACACTGCGGGGACACAGAGGGGCTTAGCGGTTACACAGTGAGGACACACCAGGGACACAGCGGGACACAGCGGGGACATAGCGGGGAAACTGCGGGGGACACAGTGGGACACTGCGGGGGACACAGCAGGGGACACAGCGGGGGACAGCGGGGACACAGAGGGACACAGCGGGACACAGCGGGGGACACAGCAGGGGACACAGCGGGACACCGCGGGGGACACAGCGGAACACAGAGGGACACAGCGGGGACAAAGCGGGGGACAAAGCGGGGACACAGCGGGACACAGGGGGTACATAGCAGGACACAGGGGGACACAGCGGGAAACACAACGGGACAAAGCGGGGGACACAGCAGGACACAGCGGGGGACACAGCGGGAAACAGCCTGGGACAGAGCGGGGACACAGCGGGAAACAAAACGGGACAAAGCAGGGGACACAGCAGGAAACAGCGGGGGACACAGCGGGACACACCGGGGACACAGCGGGGACACAGCGGGACACAGCGAGACACAGCAGTGACAAAGCGGCGACACAGCGGGACACAGCAGGACACAGCGAGACACAGCGGGGACACAGCGGGGGACAGAGGGGACACACCGTGGACAACGGGGACACAGCAGGACAGCACGGGGGTCACAGTGGGAAACAGCGGAGACACAGGGGTACACAGGGGGCGACACAGAGGGACACAGCGGGACACAACGGGACACAGCGGGGACACAGTGGGGACAAAGCGGGGGATACAGTGGGGGACACAGCGGTAAACAGCGGGGGACACAGCGGGACTAAGCTGGGGACACATCAAAGGACACAGCGGGTGACACAGCGGGGGACACAGCGAGGACACAGCAGGACAGAGCGTGAGACAAAGCAGGACACAGCGGGGTACACAGAGACAGACACAGCGGTACACATTGGGACACAGCGGGGACACAGTGGGACACAGCGGGACACAGCGGGGACACAGCAGGACACAGCGGGGACACGGCAGGGACACAGCCGGGCACACAGTGGGACACAGCGGGGAAACAGAGGGACTCAGCGGTTACACAGCGAGGACACACCAGGGACACAGAGGGGAATAAAGGGGGCACACAGCGGGACACAGTGGGACACAGCGGGGTACACAGCCGGACACAGCGGGGACACAGCAGGGGCCACAGCGGGGACACAGCGAGACACAGTAGGGACACAGCGGGACACAGAGGGACACATCGGGCGACACAGCAGGACACTGCGGGGTACACAGCGGGACACAGCGGGACACAAAGGGACACAGCAGGGACACAGCAGGTGACACAGCGGGACACAAAGGGGGACCCAGCGTTACAGAGCGGGAACACAGCGGGACACAGCGGGGACACAGCAGGGGACACAGCGGGACATAGAGGGAAACAAAGGGGGCACACAGCGGGACACAGTGGGACACAGCGGGGACACAGCGGGACACAGCAGCGACACAGCGGGACACAGCCTGGGACAGAGCGGGACACAGCGTGGACACAGCGGGACACAGCGAGACACAGCAATGACAAAGCGGCGACACAGCGGGACACATCGGGACACAGCGGGACACAGCGGGGGACAGAGGGGACACACCGCTGGACAACGGGGACACAGCTGGACAGCGCAGGGGTCACAGTGGGAAACAGCAAGGACACAGGGGGACACAGGAGGTGACACAGAGGGACACAGCGGGACACAGCGGGACACAGCGGGGACACAGCGGGGACAAACCGGGGGACACTGTGGGGGACACAGCTGTAAACAGCGGGGGACACAGCGGGACTCAGCTGGGGACACATCAAAGGACACAGCGGGTGACACAGCGGGGGAAACAGCGGGAAACAGCGGGGGACACAGCGAGGACACAGCTGGACACAGCGGGGTACACAGAGGCAGACACAGCGGTACACATCGGGACACAGCGGGGACACAGCAGGACACAGCGGGACACAGAGGGGACACAGCAGGACACAGCGGGGACACAGCGGGGACACAGTGAGACACAGCGGTACCCAGAGTGGACACAGCGGGGACTCAGCGGGACAAAGCGGGGGACACAGAGGCGGACACAGCAGAACACAGTGGGATACAGCGAGACACAGCGGGACACAGCGGGGGACACAGCAGGGGACACAGCGGGGGACATCGGGGACACAGAGGGACACAGCGGGGAACACAGCGGGGGACACAGCGGGACCCAGCGGGACCCAGCGGGGACACAGCAGGGACACAGCGGGACACAGCGGGGGACACAGCAGGGGACACAGCGGGAGACAGCGGGGACACAGCCGGACACAGCAGGACACAGCGGGAAACAGCGGGGACACAGCGAGAACACAGCGGGACACAGCGGGACACAGAGTGGACACAGTGGGGGACAGCAGGGAGACACAGTGGGGACACAGCGGGGACACAGCGGAAAACAGTGGGGACACAGCGGGGGACAGCAGGGAGACACAGCGGGGACACAGCAGGGACACATTGGTACACAGCGGGACACAGGGGGTACACAGCAGGACAGAGCGGGACACAGCGGGAAACACAACCGGACACAGCAGGGGACACAGCGGGACACAGCGGGGGACACAGCAGGACAAAGCGGGACACAGTGCGGACAGAGTGGGACACAGCGGGGACACACCGGGGGACACAGCGGGGACACAGCGGAGACACAGTGGGACACACCGGGGACACAGCGGGGACACAGCGGGACACAGCAGCGACACAGCGGAACACAGCGGGGGACACAGCGGGACACAGCATAGGACAGAGCGGGTCACAGCGTAGACACAGCGGGACACAGCGAGACACAGCAGTGAAAAAGCGGCTACACAGCGGGACACATCGGGACACAGCGGGACACAGTGGGGACACAGCGGGGGACAGAGGGGACACACAGGTAGACAACGGGGACACAGCAGGACAGCGTGGGGGTCACAGTGGGAAACAGCGGAGACACGGGGGGACACAGGGGGCGACATAGAGGGACACAGCAGGACACAGCGGGACAGAGCGGGGACACAGCGGGGACAAAGTGGGGGACACAGTGGGGGACACAGCAGTAAACAGCGGAGGACACAGCAGAACTCAGCTGAGGACACATCAAAGGACGTAGCGGGTGACACAGCGGGGGAAACAGCGGGACACAGCGGGGGACACAGCAAGGACACAGCAGGACACAGCAGGGGACACAGCAGGACACAGCGGGGTACACAGAGGCAGACACAGCGGTACACATCGGGACACAGCGGGCACACAGCGGGACACAGCGGGACACAGCGGGGACACAGCAAGGCACAGCGGGGACACAGCGGGGACACAGCGGGGACACAGCGGGGACACAGATGGGGACACAGCGGGACACAGCGGGGAACACAGTGGGGGACACAGCGGGACACAGCTGGGGACACAGCATGGACACAGCGGGTCACAGTGGGGAAATAGTGGGGTACACAGCGGGGGACACAGCGTGATACAGAAGGACACAGCGAGGACACAGCGGGATACAGGAGGACACAGCGGGGACACAGCGGGGACACAGCGGGGGACACAGTGGGACACAGCGGGGACACAGAGGGACTCAGCGGTTACACAGCGAGGACACACCAGGGACACAGTGGGACACAGCGGAGACAAAGCGGGGACACAGTGAGACACAGCGAGGACACAGCGGGACACAGCGCAGGACAAAGCGGGGGACAGCGGTGACACACCGGCGGAGAGCGGGGACACAACGGGACACAGCGGGACACAGCGGTGGACACAGCGGGACACAGTGGTGGACAGAGCGGGGGACACAGCGGGACACAGCTGGGGACAGCGGGGACACACATGCAGACAGCGGGGACACAACGGGACACAGCGGGGGACATCGGGGACACAGCGGGACACATCAGGGACATAGCAGGGACACAGCGGGTCACAGCGGGGACACAGTGTGGGACACAGCGAGGACACAGCGGGACACAGAGGGATACACAGAGAGGACACAGCGTGACACAAGGGGACACAGCGGGACACAGGGGGGACACAGAGCCTCACACAGCGGGAGAGAGTGGAGCACAGCAGGGACACAGTGGGGACACAGCGGGACATTGCGGGGACAAAGCGAGGACAGAGGGCGACACAGAGGTACACAGCGAGGGACACAGCGGGGGACAGTGGGGACAAACCGGGGAACAACGGGGACACAGCGGGACACAGCTGGGACACAGCGGGGGACACAGCTGGGGACAACGGGGACACACATGCAGACAGCGGAGACACAACAGGACACAGCAGGGGACATCGGGGACACAGCGGGACACAGCGGGACACAGCAGGGACACAGCAGGGACACAGCGGGTCACAGCGGGGACACAGTGTGGGACACAGCGAGGACACAGCAGGACACAGAGGGATACACAGAGAGGACACAGCGTGACACAAGGGGACACAGTGGGACACAGCGGGGGACACAGAGCCGCACACAGTGGGAGAGAGTGGAGCACAGCAGGGACACAGCGGGGACACAGCGGGACATTGCGGGGACAAAGCGAGGACAGAGGGGGACACAGAAGTACACAGCGAGGGACACAGCGGAGGACAGTGGGGACAAACCGGGGAACAACGGGGACACAGCGGGACACAGCTGGGACACAGCGAGGACACAGCGGGGACACAGCGAGGCCACAGCGGGACACAACGGGGACACAGCGAGTACACAGTGGGACACAGCCAGAAACAGCAGGACACAGAGGGGAACACAGCAGGGGACACAGCGGGACAGAGTGGGACACAGCGGGGTACAGAGTGGGACACATCGGGGATACAGCATTGACACAGCGGGACACAGCGGGGGACAGAGCAGGATATAGCAGGGGACACAGCGGGACACAGCGGGGAACACAGCGGGACAGAGCGGGGAACACAGCGGGGGACACAGGGGACACACCGGTGGACAACGTGGACACAGGAGGACAGCGCGGGGGTCACAGTGGGAAAAAACGGAGACACAGGGGGACACAGGTGGCGACATAGAGGGACAAAGCGGGACACAGCGGGACACAGCGGGGACGCAGCAGGGACAAAGCGGGGGACACAGTGGGGGACACAGCGGTAAACAGCAGGGGACACAGCGGGACACAGCTGGGGAAACATCAAAGGACACAGCGGGTGACACAGTGGGGAAAACAGTGGGAAACAGTGGGGGACACAGCGAGGACACAGCAGGACACAGCGGGAGACACAGCAGGACACAGCGGGGTACACAGAGGCAGACACAGCGGTACACAGCGGGACACAGCGGGGACACAGCGGGACACAGCGGGACAAAGCGGGGACACAGCAGGACACAGCGGGGACACAGCGGGGACACAGCGGGGACACAGCGGGGGACACAGGGGGACACAGCGGGGACACAGAGGGACTCAGCGGTTACACAGCGAGGACACACCACGGACACAGCAGGACACAGCGGAGACAAAGCGGGGACACAGTGAGACACAGCGAGGACACAGCGGGACACAGCGGAGGACACAGAGGGGGATAGCGGTGACACACCGGCGGACAGCGGGGACACAGCGGGACACAGCAGGGGACACAGCGGGACACAGTGGGAGACACAGCGGGGGACACAGCGGGACACAGCTGGGGACACAGCGAGGACACAGCGGGACACAGCGGGGGCACAGCGGGACACAGCTGGGGACACAGCGAGGACACAGCGGGACACAGCGGGGGACAGCGGGGACACACATGCAGACAGCGGAGACACAACCGGACACAGCGGGGGACATCGGGGACACAGCGGGACACAGCGGGAAACAGAGGGACACAGCAGGGACACAGCAGGGACACAGCGGGTCACATCGTGGACACAGTGTGGGACACAGCGAGGACACAGCGGGACACAGAGGGATACACAGAGAGGACACAGCGTGACACATGGGGACACAGCGGGACACAGCGGGGGACACAGAGAGGACACAGCAGGACACAAATGAAGACATAACAAGGACACAGCGAGACACAGCAGGAAAGGGCGGGACACAGTGGGGGACAAAGCCGGGGACACAGCGGGACACAGCGGGACACAGCGGGGGACACAGCAGGGACACAGCGGGTCACAGCGGGGACACAGTGGGGGACACAGCAAGGACACAGCGGGACACAGAGGGATACACAGCGAGGACACAGCGTGACACATGAGGACACAGCGGGACACAGCGGGACCCAGCGAAGACACAGCGGGACACAAATGGGGACACAGCAAGGACACAGCGTGAAAGAGCGGGACCCAGCGGGGGACCCAGCGAGGACACAGCGGGACACAGCAGGAGACACAGCGGGGACACAGCGGGACACAGTGGGGACACAGTGGGACACAGCGGGACACATCGGGCGACACAGCAGGACACTGCGGGGTACACAGCGGGACACCGCGGGACACAATGGGACACAGCAAGGACACAGCGGGGGACACAGCGGGACACAAAGGGGGACACAGCATTACACAGCGGGGACACAGCTGGACACAGTGGGGACACAGCAGGGGACACAGCAGGACACAGAGGGGAACAAAGGGGGCACACAGCGGGACACCATGGGGCACAGCGGGGTACACAGCGGGACACAGCGGGGACACAGCAGGGGCACAGTGGGAAACAGCGGGACACACCGGGATACAGCGGGACACAGCGGGGGACACAGCAGGGGACACAGAGCCGCACACAGCGGGAGAGAGTGGAACATAGCAGGGACACAGCGGGGACACAGCGGGACATCGCGGGGACAAAGCAAGGACAGAGCGGGACACAGTGAGGACACAGCGGGACACAGCGGAGACACAGCGAGTACACAGCGGGACACAGTAGGACACAGAGGGGAACACAGCGGGGGCACAGCGGGACAGAGCGGGACACAGCGGGGTACACAGTGGGACAAATCGGGGATACAGCAGGGACACAGCGGGACACAGCGGGGGACAGAGCAGGATATAGCGGGGAACACAGCAGGACACAGCGGGGACACAGCGGGACACAGTGGAGAACACAGCGGGATATAGCAGGGGACACAACGAGGACAGAGTGGGACACAGAGGGCCACAGCAGGGGACACAGCAAGGCCACAGTGGGACACAGGAGGACACAGCGGGACACAGCGGGGACACAGCGGGGGACACAGCGGGACACAAAGGGGGACCCAGCGTTACACAGCGGGGACACAGCGGGACACAGCGGGGACACAGCAGGGGACACAGCAGGAAACACAGGGGAACAAAGGGGGCACACAGCGGGACACAGCGGGGGACACAGCGGGACAAAGCAGGACACAGTGGGGACAGAGTGGGACACAGCGGGGACACAGCGGGGGACACAGCGGGGACACAGCGGGGGACACAGCGGGGACACAGCGGGGACACCGCGGGACACACCGGGGACACAGCGGGACACCGCAGCGACACAGCGGAACACAGCGGGGGACACAGCGGGACACAGCCTGGGACAGAGCGGGACACAGCGTGGACACAGCGGGACACAGCGAGACACAGCAGTGACACAGCGGCGACAGAGCCGGACACATTGGGACACAGTGAGAAACAGCGGGGGACAGAGGGGACACACCGGTGGACAACGGAGTCACAGCAGGACAGCGCGGGGTTCACAGTGGGAAACAGCTGGGACACAGAGGGACACAGCGGGACACAGCGGGACAGAGCGGGGGACACATTGAGGGACACAGCGGTAAACAGCGGGGGACACAGCGGGACTCAGCTCGGGACACATCAAAGGACACAGCGGGTGACAGAGCGGGGGAAACAGCCGGAAACAGTGGGGGACACAGCGAGGACACAGCAGGACACAGCGGGGTACACAGAGGCAAACACAGCGGTACACATCGGGACATATCGGGGACACAGCGGGACACAGCGGGACACAACGGGGACACAGCGGGACATCGCGGGGACAAAGTGGGGACAGAGCGGGACACAGAGGTCCACAGCGAGGGACACAGCAGGGGACACAGCGAGACACAGAAGTGACAAAGCGGCGACACAGCGGGACACATCGGGACACAGCGGTACACAGCGGGGGACAGAGGGGACACACCGTTGGACAACAGGCACACAGCAGGACAGCGCGGGGGTCACAGTGGGAAACAGTGGGGACACAGAGGGACACAGGGGGCGACACAGAGGGACACAGCGGGACACAGCGGGACAGAGTGGGGACACAGCGGGGACAAAGCGGGGGACAGAGTGGGGCACACAGCATGGGCACAGCAAGTCACAGCGGGGAAATAGTGGGGGACACAGCGGGCGACACAGCGGGATTCAGAAGGACACAGCGAGGACTCAGCCGGACACAGGAGAACACAACGGGGACACAGCGGGGAAACAGCGGGGGACAGAGTGGGACACTGCGGGGACACAGCGGTTACACAGTGAGGACACACTGAGGACACACCAGGGACACAGCGGGGACACAGCGGGGACACAGCGGGACCCAGCGGGACCCAGCGGGGACACAGCGGGGACACAGCGGGACACAGCGGGGGACACAGCAGGGGACACAGCGGGGTACAGCGGGGACACAGCGGCACACAGCAGGGACACAGCGGAGGACCCAGCGAGGACACAGCGGTACACAGAGGGATACACAGCGAGGACACAGCGAGACACATGGGGACACAGTGGGACCCAGCGGGGGACCCAGCGAGGACACAGTGGGACACAAATAGGGACACATCAAGGACACAGCAGGACACAGCGTGAAAGAGCGGGACACAGTGTGGGACACAGCCGGGGACACAGCGGGACACAGAAGGGGACACAGTGGGGACACAGTGGTACACAGTGGGGACACAGTGGGACACAGCCGGACACAAAGAGACACAGCAGGGACACAGCGGGGGACACAGCAGGGGACACAGTAGGACACAGCGGGGACACAGAGGGACTCAGCGGTTACACAGCAAGAACACACCAGGGACACAGCGGGACACAGCGGAGACAAATCGGGGACCAGTGAGACACAGCGAGGACACAGCGGGACACAGCGGAGGACACAGAGGAGGACAGCGGTGACAAACCGGCGGACAGCGGGGAAACAGCGGGGGACACAGCGGGACACAGTGGGGGACACAGAGGGGGACACAGAGGGACACAGCAGGAAACAGCGGGGGACATAGCAGGGAGACATCGGGTCACAGCGTGGACACAGTGGGGGACACAGCAAGGACACAGCGGGACACAGAGGGATACACAGCGAGGACACAGCATGACACATGGGGACCCAGCGGGACCCAGCGGGGGACCCAGCGAGGACACAGTGGTACACAAATGGGGACACAGCACGGACACAGCGGGACACAGCGGGAAAGAGCGGGACACAGCGGGGGACACAGCCGGGGACACAGCGGGACACAGTGGGGGACACACCAATGACACATCGGTTCACAGCGGGGACACAGTGGGGGACACAGCAAGGACACAGCGGGACACAGAGGGATACACAGCGAGGACACAGCGTGACACATGGGGACACGGCGGGGCCCAGCGGGGGACCCAACGAGGACACAGCGGGACACAAGTGGGGACACATCAAGGACACAGCAGGACACAGCGTGAAAGAGCGGGACACAGCGGGGGACACAGCCGGGGACACAGCGGGACACAGCAGGGGACACAGCGGGGACACAGCAGTACACAGTGGGGACACAGTGGGACACAGCCGGACAGAAAGAGACACAGCAGGGACACAGCGGGGGACACAGCGGGACACAAAGGGGGACACAGCGTTACTCAGCGGGGACACAGCGGGACACAGCAGGGACACAGCAGGGGACACAGCAGGACACAGAGGGGAACAAAGGGGCACACAGCGGGACACAGTGGGACACAGTGTGGTACACAGCGGGACATAGCGGGACATCGCGGGGACAAAGCGAGTACAGAGCGGGACACAGAGGTACACAGCGAGGGACACAGTGGGGGACAGTGAGGACATACCGGGGAACAACGGGGACACAGCGGGACACAGCTGGGACACAGAGAGGACACAGCGGGACACAGCCGGACACAGCAGGACACAGAGGGGAACAAAGCGGGGGACACAGCGGGACACAGCTTGGACACAGCGGGACACAGGGGGACACAGCGGGACAGAGTGGGGAACACAGCGGGATATAGCAGGGGACACAGTGAGGAAAAAGCGGGACACAGAGGGACACAGCAGGGGACACAGCAAGGCCAAAGCGGGACACAGCGAGACACAGCGGGGGACACAGCAGGGGACACAGCAGGACACAGGGGGACACAGCGGGACACAGCGGGGACACAGCGTGGGACACAGCAGGACACAGCGGGGACACAGCGTGGGACACAGCGAGGACACAGCAGGGGACACAGCGGGGGACAGCGGTGACACACCGGCAGACAGCGGGGGCACAGCGGGACACAGCAGGACACAGTGGGGGACACAGCGGGACTCAGTGGGGTCACAACGGGGGACACAGCGGGACACAGCGGGGGACACAGCGAGGACACAGCAGGACACAGCGGGGACACAGCGGGTCACAGCGGGGACACAGAGTGGGACACAGCGAGAACACAGCGGGACACAGAGGGATACACAGAGAGGACACAGCGTGACACATGGGGACACAGCGGGACACAGCGGGGGACACAGAGAGGACACAGCGGGACACAAATGGGGACACAGCAAGGACACAGTGGGACACAGCGGCAAAGAGCGTGACACAGCGGGGGACACAGCCGGGGACACAGCGGGACACAGCAGGACACAGCGAGGAAAACAGCAGGGACACATCGGGTCACAGCGGGGACACAGTGGGAGCCACAGCAAGGACACAGCGGGACACAGAGGGATACACAGCGAGGACACAGTGTGACACATGGGGACACAGTAGGCCCAGAGGGGGACCCAGCGAGGACACAGCGGGACACAAATGGGGCCACAGCAAGGACACAGCAGGACACAGCGTGAAAGAGCGGGACACAGCGGGGGACACAGCCTGTGACATAGCGGGACACAGCAGAGGACACAGAGGGACATAGCATTTACACAGCAAGGACACACCAGGGACACAGCGGGACAAAGCAGGGACACAGCGGGGACACAGCGGGGGACATAGTGGGGGACACACCAGTAAACAGCGAGGGACACAGCAGGACTCAGCGGGGGATACAGGAAAGAACAGAGCGGGACACAGCGGGGGACACAGGGGAACACAGCGGGACACAGCCGGACACAGCTGGGGACACAGTGGGTGACACAGCGGGGGAAACAGCGGGAAACAGCAGGGGCCACAGCGAGGAAACAGCAGGACACAGCGGGGGACCCAGCGAGGACACAGTGTGACACATGGGAACACAGCGGGACACAGCGGGGGACCCAGCGAGGACACAGCGGGACACAGCGGGAAAGAGCGGGACACAGCAGGGGACACAGCCGGGGACACAGCGGGGGACAGCGGGACACAGGGGGGGATACAGCCGGGACAGTGGTGACACACAGGCATACAGCGGGGACACAGCGGGACACAGCGGGGCACAGTGGGGGAAACAGCGGGGGACACAGCGGGACACAAATGGGGACACAGCAAGGACACAGCGGGACACAGCGGGAAAGAGCGGGACACAGCGGGGGACACAGCGGGATACAGAAGGACACAGCGAGGACACAGCGGGACACAGGAGGACACAGCGGGGACACAACTGGGACACAGCAGGGGACACAGTGGGACACAGCGGGGAAACAGAGGGAATCAGCTGTTACACAGAGAGGACACACCAGGGACACAGCGGGACACAGCGGACACACAGCGGGGACACAGCGGGACAAAGAGAGGACACAGCGGGACAAAGCGGGGGAAACAGCGGGGGACAGCGGTGACACTCCGGCGGACAGTGGGGACACAGCGGGACACAGCGGGACACAGCGGGGGACACAGCGGGACACAGTGGGGGACACAGCGGGGGACACAGCGGGACACAGCGGGGGACACAGTGGAACACAGCGAGGACACAGCGGGACACAGCGGGACACAGTGGGGACACAGCGGGACACAGCGGGGGACACAGTCCGACAAAGCAGGACAGAGCGGGACACAGCGGGAAACAGCAGGACATAGAGGGGGACACACCGGAACACAGCGGGGGTCACAGGACACAGCGGGACACAGCGGGGGTCACAGCGGGACACAGCGGGACACAGTGGGGACAAAGCGGGGGACAAAGCGGGGACACAGCGGGACACAGCCTGACAAAACGGGACACAGCTGGACACAGCGGGGACACAGCAGGGGACACAGCGGGGGACAGCGGGGACACAGCCGGACACAGCAGGACACAGCGGGAAACAGCAGGGACACAGCGAGGACACAGCGGGAAACAGCGGGACACAGAGGTGACACAGCGGGGGACAGCAGGGAGACACAGCGGGGACACAGTGGGGACACATCGGGACACAGTGGGACACAGGGTATACACAGCAGGACACAGCGGGACACAGCAGGAAACACAAGCGGACACAGCGGGGGACACAGCGGGACACAGCGGGGGACACAGCGGGACAAAGCGGGACACAGCGGAACACAGCGGGCCACAGCGGGACACAGCGAGACACAGCAGTGACAAAGCGGCGACACAGCGGGGTACATCGGGACACAGTGGGACAGAGCTGGGGACAGAGGGGACAGACAGGTGGACAACGGGGACACAGCAGGACAGTGCGAGGGTCACAGTGGGAAACAGCGGGGACTCAGGGGGACACAGGGGGCGACACAGAGGGACACAGCGGGACACAGCGGGACACAGCGGGGACACAGCGGGGACAAAGCAGGGGACACAGTGGGGGACACAGTGGTAAACAGCGGGGGACACAGCGGGACTCATCTGGGGACACATCAAAGGACACAGCGGGTGACACAGCGGGGGAAACAGCGGGAAACAGCGGGGGACACAGCGAGGACACAGCAGGACACAGCGGGGTACACAGAGGCAGACACAGCGGTACACATCGGTACACAGCAGGGACACAGCGGGACACAGCGGGACACAGCGGGGACACAGCAGGACACAGCAGGGACCCAGCGGGGACCCAGCGGGGGACAGAGTGGGACACAGCGGGGACACAGAGGGACTCAGCGGTTACACAGCGAGGACACACCAGAGACACAGCGGGACACAGCTGAGACAAAGCGGGGACACAGTGAGACACAGCGAGGACACAGCGGGGGACAGCGGTGACACACTGGCGGACAGCGGGGACACAGCGGGACACAGCGGGACACAGCAGGGGACACAGCGGGACACAGTGGGGGACACAGCAGGGGACACAGTGGGACACAGCTGGGGACACACTGAGGACACAGCAGGACACAGCGGGGGACACAGCGGGGGACAGCGGGGACATATATGCAGACAGCGGGGACACAACGGGACACAGGGGGGCCATCGGGGACACAGCGGGACACAGCGGGACACAGCGGGTCACAGCAGGGACACAGTGTGGGACACAGCAAGGACACAGCGGCACACAGAAGGATACACAGAGAGGACACAGCGTGACACATGGAGACAAAGCGGGACACAGCAGGGGACACAGAGAGGACACAGCGGGACACAAATGGGGACACAGCAAGGACACAGTGGGACACAGCGGGAAAGAGCGGGACACCGCGGGGGACACAGCCGGGGACACAGCAGGGAAACATCGGGTCACAGCGGGGACACAGTGGGGGACACAGCAAGGACACAGCGGGTCACAGAGGGATACACAGCGAGGACATAGTGTTCCACATGGGGACACAGCAGGACCCAGCGGGGGACCCAGCGAGGACACAGCGGGACACAAATGGGGACACAGCAAGGACACAGCAGGACACAGAGTGAAAGAGCGGGACACACCGGGGGACACAGCCGGAGACACAGCGGGACACAGCAGGGGACACAGCAGGACACAGAGGGGAACAAAGGGGGCACACAGCGGGACACAGTGGGACACAGCGGGTTACACAGTGGGACACAGCGGGGACACAGCAGGGGCACAGTGGGAAACAGCGGGACACAGCGGGGGACAAAGCGGGACACACCGGAATACCGCGGGACACAGCGGGGGACACAGCAGGGGACACAGAGCCGCACACAGCGGGAGAGATTGGAACACAGCACGGACACAGCGGGGACACAGCGGGACATCGCGGGGACAAAGCGAGGACAGAGCGGGACACAGAGGTACACGACGAGCGACACAGCGGGGGACAGTTGGGACAAACCAGGGAACAACGGGGACACAGCGGGACACAGCTGGACACAGCGAGGACT
>NW_012285108.1:0-2827 GCF_000151885.1 Dipodomys ordii | reverse complement strand
TCACAGCTGTGGACACAGCCGGTGACACAGCGGGACACAGCGGGACACAGCGGGGACACAGCGGGACACAGCGGGGGACACAGAGGCCGACAAAGCAGGACACAGCGGGACACAGCGGGAAACAGCAGGACACAGCGGGGGACACACCGGGACATAGCGGGGGTCACAGCAAGAACACAGCGGGACACAGGAGGACACAGCAGGGACACAGCGGGACACAGCGAGGACACAGTGGGACACAGCGGGAGATACAGCAGGCTACAGCGGTGACACACCGGCGGACAGCGGGGACACAGTGGGACGCAGCGGGACACAGCGGGACACAGTGAGGGACACAGCGGAGGAAACAGCGGGACACAAATGGGGACACAGAAACGACACAGTGGGAAAGAGCGGGACACAGTTGGGGATACAGTGGGACACATCCCGGATACAGCAGGGACACAGCGGGAAACAGCGGGGAACACAGCGGGATATAGCAGGGGACACAACGAGGACAAAGCGGGACACAGAGGGACACAGCAGGGGACACAGCAAGGCCACAGCGGGACACAGCGGGACACAGCGGGGGACACAGCAGGGGAAACAGCGGGACACAGGGGGACACAGCGGAGACAAAGCGGGGACACAGTGAGACACAGCGAGGACACAGCCAGACTCAGCGGAGGACACAGCGGGGGACAGCGGTGACACAACGGTGGACAGCGGGGACACAGCAAGACACAGCTCGACACAGCGGGGGACACAGTGAGACATAGCGAGGACACAGCGGGGGACACAGCGGGACACAGTGGGGGACACAGCTAGGACACAGCGTGAAACAGCGGAGGACACAGCGGGGACACAGCAGGACCCAGCGGGACCCAGCAGGGACACAGCGGGGACACAGCAGGACACAGCGGAGGGCACAGAGGCGGACACACAGGCAGACACAGCGGGACACAGCGGGACAGATCGGGACACAGCAGGGACACAGCGAGGACACAGCGGGACACAGCGGGGGACACACCGGCGGACAGCGGGGACACAGTGAGACACAGCGAGGACACAGCGGGGGACACAGCGGGACACAGTGGGGGACACAGCGAGGACACAGCGGGACACAGCGGGGACACAGCGGGGACACAGCAGGACCCAGCGGGACCCAGCAGGGACACAGCGGGGACACAGCAGGACAAAGCGGAGGACACAGAGGCGGACACACAGGCAGACACAGTGGGACACAGCGAGACAGATCGGGACACAGCAGGGACACAGCGAGGACACAGCGGGACACAGCGGGGAACACTGCGGGGAACATAGCGGGTCACAGCGGGGAAATAGTGCGGGACACAGCGGGGGACACAGCGGGATACAGAAGGACACAGCCAGAACACAGCGGGACACAGGAGGACACAGCGGGGACACAGCGGGGACACAGCGGGGGACACAGTGGGACACAGCTGGGGATACAGTGAGGACACACCAGGGACACTGCGGGACACAGCGTTTCACAGCGGGGAAATAGTGGGGGACACAGTGGGGGACACAGCGGGATACAGAAGGACACAGCGAGGACACAGAGGGACATAGAGATTACACAGCGAAGACACACCAGGGACACAGCGGGACACAGCTGCGGATACAGCGAGGACACAGCAGGGACACAGCAGGACCCAGCGGGGACACAGCGGGGACACAGCAAGACACAGCGTGGGACATAGAGGCAGACACATCAGGACACAGCGGGCCACAGCAGGACACAGCAGGACACAGCGGGGGACACAACGGGGGAGAGCAGGAACACAGCGGGACACAGCGGGACACAGCAGGGACACAGAAGGGGACACAGCAGGACACAGAGGGGAACAAAGGGGGCACACAGCGGGACACAGTGGGACAAAGAAAGGTACACAGCGGGACACAGTGGGGACACAGCAGGACACAGCGAGGACACAGCGGGACACAGCGGGAGATACAGCGGGCTACAGCGGTGACACACCGGCGGACAGTGGGGACACAGCGGGACGCAGCGGGACACAGCGGGACACAGTGGGGGACACAGCGGGGGACACAGCGGGACACAAATGGGGACACAGCAAGGACACAGTGGGACACAGCGAAAAAAGCGGGACACAGTTGGGGACACAGTGGGACACATCGCGAATACAGCAGGGACACAGCGGGACACAGCGGGACAGAGCGGGGAACACAGAGGGATATAGCAGGGAACACAACGAGGACAAAGCGGGACACAGAGGGACACAGCAGGGGACACAACAAGGCCACAGCGGGACACAGCGGGGGACACAGCAGGGGACACAGCAGGACACAGGGGGACACAGCGGGACACAGCGGGGAAACAGTGGGACACAAAGGGGGACCCAGCGTTACACAACGGGGACACAGCGGGGACACAGCAGGTGACACAGCAGGACACAGAGGGGAACAAAGGGGACACACAGCGGGACACCGTGGGACACAGCGGGGTACACAGCGGGAAACAGCGGGGACACAGCAGGGGCACAGTGGGAAACAGCAGGACACAGCGGGGTACAAAGCGGGACACACCGGGATTCAGCGAGAAACAGCGGGGGACACAGCAGGGGACACAGAGCCGCACATAGCGGGAGAGAGTGGAACACAGCAGGGACAGAGCGGGGACACAGCGGGGGACCCAGCGAAGACACAGCGTGACACATGGGGACACAGCGGGACACAGCGGGGGATACATCGGGTGACAGCGGTGACACACCGGCGGAAAGCGGGGACACCGCGGGACGCAGCGGGACACAGCGGGACACAGTGGGGGGACACAGCGGGGGACACAGCGGGACAGAAATGGGGA
>NW_012285107.1:0-3336 GCF_000151885.1 Dipodomys ordii | reverse complement strand
AGCAGGGAGACACAGCGGGGACACAGCGGGGACACAGCGGGAAACACAACCGGACACAGCGGGGGACACAGCGGGACACAGCGGGGGACACAAAGGTGGACAGCAGGGAGACACAGCAGGACAGCGTGGGGGTCACAGTGGGATACAGCGGAGAAACAGGGGGACACAGGGGGCGACACAGCGGGGACACAGCGGGACACAGCGGGACACAGCGGGGACACAGTGGGGACAAAGCAGGGGACACAGTGGGGGACACAGTAAAGAGCAGGGGACACAGCGGGACTCAGCTGGGGACACATCAAAGGACACAGAGGGTGACACAGCAGGGAAAACAGCGGGAAACAGCGGGGGACACAGCGAGGACACAGCAGGACACAGCGGGAGACAGCAGGACACAGCGGGGCACACAGAGGCAGACAGCGGTACACATCGGGACACACCGGGGACACAGTGGGACACAGCGGGACACAGCGGGGACAAAGCAGGACACAGCGGGGACACAGCGGGGACACAGCGGGGGACACAGTGGGACACAGCGGGGACACAGAGGGACTCAGCGGTTACACAGCGAGGACACACCAGGGACACAGCGGGACACAGTGGAGACAAAGCGGGGACACAGTGAGACACAGCGAGGACACAGCGGGACACAGCGGAGGACAAAGCGGGGGACAGCGGTGACGCACCGGCGGACAGAGGGGACACAGCGGGACACAGCGGGATACAGCGGGGGACACAGCCGGACACAGTGGGGGACACAGCGGAGGACACAGCAGGACACAGCTGGGGACACAGCGAGGACACAGCAGGACACAACGGGGGACACAGCGGGGGACAGCGGGGACACACATGCAGACAGCGGGGACACAACGGGACACAGCGGGGGACATCGGGGACACAGCGGGACACAGCGGGACACAGGAGTGACACAGCAGGGACACAGCGGGTCACAGCGGGGACAGAGTGTGGGACACAGTGAGGACACAGCGGGACACAGAGGGATACACAGAGAGGACACAGCGTGACACATGGGACACATGGGGACACAGCGGGGGACACAGAGAGGACACAGCGGGACACAAATGGGGACACAGCAGGACACAGCGGGAAAGAGCGGGACACAGCGGGGGACAGAGCCGGGGACACAGCGGGACACAGCGGGACACAGCGGGGGACACAGCAGGGACACATTGGGTCACAGCGGGGACACAGTGGGGGACACAGCAAGGACACAGCGGGACACAGAGGGATACACAGTGAGGACACATCATGAGACATGCGGACCCAGCGGGACCCAGCGGGGGACCCAGCGAGGACAAAGCGGGACACAAATGGGGACACAGTAAGGACACAGCAGGACACAGCGTGAAAGAGCGGGACAGAGCGGGGGACACAGCCTGGGACACAGCGGGACACAGCAGGCGACAAAGCGGGACACAGTGGTGAAACTGCGGGACACAGCGGGAAACAACGGGCGACACAGCAGGACACTGCGGGGTACACAGCGGGACACAGCGGGACACAGCAGGTACAAAGCAGGGGACACAGCGGGACACAAAGTGGGACACAGCGTTACACAGCGAGGACACAGCGTGACACAGCGGGGACACAGCAGGGGCCACAGCAGGACACAGAGGGGAAAAAAGGGGGCACACTGCGTGACACAGTGGCACACAGTGGGGTACACAGCGGGACACAGCGGGGGACACAGCAGGGGACACAGAGCCGCACACAGCTGGAGAGAGTGGAACACAGCACGGACACAGCAGGGACACAGCGGGACACATCGGGGGACACAGCAGGACACTGCGGGGTACACAGCGGGACACAGCGGGACACAAAGGGACACAGCAGGGACACAGCGGGACACACAGCGGGACAAAAAGGGGGACACAGCATTACACAGCGGGGACACAGCGGGACACAACGGGGACACAGCGGGAACAGCAGCAAAACAGCGGAACACAGCGGGGGACACAGCGGGACACAGCCTGGGACAGAGCGGGACACAGCGTGGACACAGCGGGACACAGCGAGACACAGCAGTGACAAAGCAGCAACACAGCGGGACACATCGGGACACAGCGGGACACAGCGGGGGACAGAGGGGACACACCGGTGGACAACAGGGACATAGCAGGGCAGCGCGGGGGTCACAGTGGGAAACAGCGGAGACACAGGGGATACACAGCGAGGACACAGCGTGACACATGGGGACACTTCGGGACCCAGCGGGGGACCCAGCGAGGACACAGCGGGACACAAATGGGGAAACAGCAAGGACACAGCGGGACACAGCGGGAAAGAATAGGAAACAGTGGGGGACACAGCCGGGGACACAGCGGGACAGAGCAGGACACAGCGGGGGACACAGCAGCGACACATCGGGTCACAGCGGGGACACAGTGGGGGACACAGCAAGGACACAGCGGGACACAGAGGGATACACAGTAGGGGACACAGCAAGGACACAGCGGGACACAGAGGGATACACAGCGAGGACACAGCGTGACACATGGGGACAAAGTGGGAACGAGCGGGGGACCCAGCGAGGACACAGCGGGACACAAATGGGGACACAGCAAGGACACAGCAGGACACAGCGTGAAAGAGCGGGACACAGCCGGGGACACAGCCGGACACAGCAGGGGACACAACGGGGACACAGCGGGACATAGCAAGGACACAGCGGGACACATAGGGCGACACAGCAGGACACTGCGGGGTACACAGCGGGACACAGCGGGACATAAAGGGACACAGCTGGGACACAGCGGGGGACACAGCGGGACACAAAGGGGGACCCAGCATTACACAGCGGGGTCACAGCGAGGACACAGCGGGACACAGACGGATACACAGTGAGGACACAGCGTGAGACATGGGGACACAGCGGAGGACACAGAGAGGACCCAGTGGGAAACAAATGGGTACACAGCAAGGACACAGCGGGACACAGCGGGAAAGAGCGGGACACAGGGGGGGACACAGTTGGGGACACAGCGGGGTACAGCGGCACACAGTGGGGACACAGCGGGGGACACAGCGGGCAACACAACGTGTGACACAGCGGGACACAGTGGGGTACACAAAGGGACACAGTGGGGGACACTGTAGCGGACACAGTGGGACATATCGGGACACAGCGGGACTCAGCGGGGAACACAGCGGGGGACACAGCGGGACACATCGGGTCACAGCGGGAAAATAGTGGGGGACACAGCGGGGGACACAGCGGGATACAGAAGGACACAGCAAGGACATAGCGGGACACATGAGGACACAGCGGGGACACAGCGGGGGACACAGCAAGAACACAGCTGTGGATACAGCTGA
>NW_012285106.1:0-10745 GCF_000151885.1 Dipodomys ordii | reverse complement strand
GGCGGACACAGCAGGACACAGCGGGCCACAGCGGGGACACAGCAGGACACAGCGGGACCCAGTGGGGGACACACCGAGGGAGAACATGCACACAGCGGGGGACACAGCATGGACACAGCGGGTCACAGCGGGGAAATAGTGGGGGACACAGCGGGGGACACAGCGGGATACAGAAGGACACAGCGAGGACACAGTGGGACACAGGAGGACACAGCGGGGACACAGCGGGGAAACAGCGGGGGACACAGTGGGACACTGCAGGGACACAGAGGGACTTAGCTGTTCCACAGTGAGGACACACCAGGGACACAGCGGGACACAGCGGGGACACAGCTGGGACACAGCGGGACACAGCGGGACCCAGCGGGGACACACCGGGGACACAGCGGGACACAGTGGGGGACACAGCAGGGGACACAGCGGGGACAGCGGGGACACAGCCAGACACAGCAGGACACAGCGGGAAACAGAGGGGAACACAGCGGGGTACACAGCGGGACAGAGCGGGACAGATTGGGGTACACATTGGGACACATCTGGGATACAGCAGGGACACATGGGGACACAGCGGGGGATAGAGCAGGATATAGCAGGGGACACAGCGGGACACAGCGGGGATACAGCGGGACAGAGCGGGGAACACAGCGTGATATAGCATGGGACACAACGAGGACAAAGCGGGACACAGATGGACACAGCAGGGGACACAGCAAGGCCACAGCGGGAAACAGCAGCGACACAACGGAACACAGCGGGGGACACAGCGGGACACAGCCTGGGACAGAGCGGGAAACAGCGTGGACACAGCGGGACACAGCGAGACACAGCAGTGACAAAGCGGCCACACATCGGGACACATCGGGACACAGCGGGACACAGCGGGGACACAGCGGGGGACAGAGGGGACACACCGGTGGACAACGGGGACACAGCAGGACAGCGCGGGGGTCACAGTGGGAAACAGCGGAGACACAGGGGGACACAGGGGGCAACACAGAGGGACACAGCGGGACAAAGCGCGACACAGCGGGACACAGCAGGGACACAGCGAGGACACAGTGGGACAGAGCGGGGAACACAGAGGGGGGCACAGCGGGACACAGCGGGGGACACAGCATGGACACAGCAAATCACAGCGGAGAAATAGTGGGGGATACAGCGGGGGACACAGCAGGATACAGAAGGACACAGTGAGGACACAGTGGGACACAGCGGGGAAACAGCGGGAGACACTTTGGGACACAGCGGAGACAAAGTGGGGACACAGTGAGACACAGCGAGGACACAGCGGGACACAGCGGAGGACACAGCGAGTACACAGCGGGACACAGCCAGACACAGCCGGACACAGCAGGACACAGAGGGGAACACAGCGGGGGACACAGCGGGACACAGCGGGGTACACAGTGGGACACATCGGGGATACAGCAGGGACACAGCGGGACACAGCTGGGGACAGAGCAGGATTTAGCGGGGGACACAGCGGGACACAGTGGGGACACAGCGGGACAGAGCGGGGAACACATCGGGATATAGCAGGGGACAGAACGAGGACAAAGCGGGACACAGAGGGACACAGTAGGGGACACAGCAAGGCCACAGCGGGACACAGCGGGGGACACAGCAGGGGACACAGCAGGGGACACAGCAGGACACAGGGGGACACAGCGGGACACAGCGGGGACACAGCGGGGGACACAGCGGGACACAAAGGGGGACACAGCGTTACACAGCGGGGACACAGCGGGACACAGCGGGGACACAGCAGGGGCACAGTGGGAAACAGCGGGACGCAGCGGGGGACAAAGCGGGACACACCGGGATACAGCGGGACACAGCGGGGGATACAGCAGGGGACACAGAGCCGCACACAGCGGGAGAGAGTGGAACACAGCCCGGACACAGCAGGGACACAGAGGGACATCGCGGGGACAAAGCGAGGACAGAGCGGGACACAGAGGTACACAGCGAGGGACACAGCGGGGGACAGTGGGGACAAACCGGGGAACAACGGGGACACAGCGGGACACAGCTAGGACACAGCGGGGACACAGCGGGGACACAGCAGGGGACACAGTGGGACACAGTAGGGGATACAGCGAGGACACAGAGGGGACATAGGGGGACACTGCGGGACACAGTGGGGCACAGCGGGGACAGAGAGACATAGCAGGTACACAGCGAGGACACACCAGGGACACAGTGGGACACAGCAGGGACACAGCGGGGACACAGCAGGACATAGCGGGACCCAGCAGAGACACAGCGGGGACACAGTAGGACACAGCGGGAGACACAGAGGCGGACACATCGGGACACAGCGGGACAGATCGGAACCCAGCGGGGACACAGCGAGGACACAGCGGGACACAGCAGGGAACATAGCATGGACACAGCGGGTCACAGCGAGGTAATACTGGGGGACACAGCGGGATACAGAAGGATACAGCGAGGACACAGCGGGGACACAGCGGGGACACAGCGGGGACACAGCGGGGCACACAGTGGGACACAGCGGGGGATACAGCGAGGACACAGCAGGGACACTGTGGGACATAGCATTTCACAGCGGGGAAATAGTGGGGGACACAGCGGGGGACACAGCGGGATACAGAAGGACACAGAGAGGACACAGAGGGGACATAGGGGGACACTGCGGCACACAGCGGGGACACAGAGGGACATACAGATTACACAGCGAGGACACACCAGGGACACAGCGGGACACAGCTTGGACACAGCGGGGACACAGTGGGACCCAGCAGGAACCAACGGGGACACAGCGGGGACACAGCGGGACACAGCATGGGACATAGAGGCGGACACAGCAGGACACAGCGGGCCACAGCGGGGACACAGCAGGACACAGCGGGACACAGCGGGGGACACACCGGGGGAGAGCAGGGACAAAGCGGGGACACAGTAGGGGACACAGTGGGGGACAGCGGGGACACAGCCGGACACAGCGAGGAGACAGCGGGACACTGCGAAGACACAGCGGGGCACAGAGGGGACACAGCGGGGGACTGCAGGGAGACACAGCGGGGACAGAGCTGGGACACAGCAGAACACAGTGGGGACACAGCGGGGGACAGCAGGGAGACACAGCGGGGATACAGCGGGGACACATCGGTACACAGCGGGACACAGCGGGACACAGTGGGGACAAAGCGGGACACAGCGGGGACATAGCGGGTGACACAGCGGGGCACAAAGTCAGACACCACGGGATACAGCGGAACATAGCGGGGACACAGCGGGGGACACAGCGGGTGACACAGCGTGGGACACAGCGGGTGACATCGCTGACACAGCTGGGGACAGCGGGGACACACCAGGACACAGCGGGGGACAGCGGGGACACAGGGGGGACACAGCGAGACACAGCGGGGGACACAGCGAGGACACAGCAGGGACACAGGGGGGACACAGCGGGACACAGCGGCACAAAACGGGACACAGCGGGACACAAAGGGGGATAAAGCGGGGGACAGCGGGGACACCCCTTGGGACAGCAGGGACACAGCGGGGGACAGCGGGGACACAGCGGTACACAGCGGGGCACATCGGGACACAGCAGCGACAGAGCGGGAGACAGCAAGACAAAGCAGTGACAAAGTGACGACACAGCGGGACACATCGGGACACAGCGGGACACAGCGGGGAGACAGCGGGGGAGAGAGGGGACACACCGGTGGACAACGAGGACACAGCAGGACAGCGCAGGGTCACAGTGGGAAAGAGCGGAGACACAGGGGGACACAGGGGGCGACACAGAGGGACAAAGCGGGACACAGCGGGACAGAGCGGGGACACAGCGGGGACGCAGCAGGGGACACAGTTGGGGACTCAGCGGTAAACAGCGGGGGACACAGCGGGACTCAGCTGGGGACACATAGAAGGACACAGCGGGACACAGTGGGGGACATAGCATGGACACAGCGGGTCACAGCGGGGAAATAGTGGGGGCCACAGTGGGGGACACAGCGGGATACAGAGGTACACAGCGAGTACACAGGAGGACACAGCGGGGACACAGCGGGGACACAGCGGAGGACACAGTGGGACACAGCGGGGACACAGAGGGACTCAGCGGTTACATAGCGAGGACACACCAGGGACACAGAGGGACACAGCGGAGACACAGCAGGGACACAGCGAGGGCTGCAGCGGAGGACAGCGCTGACACACCCGAGGACAACGGGGACACAGTGGGACACAGCGGGACACAGCGGGGGCCACAGCGAAGACACAGTGGGACACAGCGGGGGACACAGCGAGGACATAGCGGGACACAACGGGGGACACAGCAGGGGACAAAGCGGGACAAAACCGGACACAGCTGGACACAGCGGGTCCACAGCAGGGGACACAGCGGGGGACAGCGGGGACACAGCCGGACACAGCAGGACACAGCGGGAAACAGCGGGGACACAGCAAGGACACAGTGGGACACAGTGAAGACACAGCGGGACACAGAGGGGGTCACACCGGACACAGCGGGACACAGAGGGGACAAGGCAGGGGACAAAGCGGGAACACAGCGGGACACAGCGGGACAAAACGGGACACAGCTGGACACAGCGGGGACACAGTAGGGGACACAGCGGGGACACAGCAGGACACAGCGAGGACACAGCGGGACACAGCGAAGACACAGCGGGACACAGAGGGGACACAGCGGGGGATTGCAGGGAGACACAGCGGGGACACAGCTGGGACACAGCAGAACACAGTGTGCACAGAGCGGGGGACAGCAGGGAGACACAGCGGGGACACAGCGGGGACACATCGGTACACAGCGGGACACAGCCGGTACACAGCAGGACACAGCGGGACACAGCGGGAAACACAACCGGACACAGCGGGGGACACAGCGGGACACAGCAGGGGACACAGCTGGACACAGTGGGACACAGTGGGGACAAAGCGGGACACAGCTGGGACACAGCGGGTGACACAGCGGGGCACAAAGTCAGACACCACGGGATACAGCGGAACATAGCGGGGACAAAGAGGGGGACACAGCGGGAGACACAGCGGGGGACACAGCGGGTGACATCGCTGACACAGCTGGGGACAGCGGGGACACACCAGGACACAGCGGGGGACAGCGGGGACACATGGGGGACACAGCGAGACACAGCGGGGGACACAGCGAAGACACAGCGGGGACACAGGGGGGACACAGCGGGACACAGCGGGACAAAACGGGACACAGTGGGACACAGAGGGGGATACAGCGGAGGACAGCGGGGACACCCCTTGGGACAGCAGGGACACAACGGGGGACAGCAGGGACACAGCAGTACACAGCGGGGACACATCGGGACACAGCAGCGACACAGCGGAACACAGCGGGGGACACAGCGGGACACAGCCTGGGTCAGAGCGGGACACAGCGTGGACACAGCGGGAGACAGCAAGACACAGCAGTGACAAAGTGACGACACAGCGGGACACATCGGGACACATTGGGACACAGCGGGGACACAGCGGGGAAGAGAAGGGACACACCGGTGGACAACGGGGACACAGCAGGACAGCGCGGGGTCACAGTGGGAAAGAGCGGAGACACAGGGGGACACAGGGAGCGACACAGAGGGACACAGCGGGACACAGCGGGACAGAGCGGGGACACAGCGGGGACACAGCGGGGGACACACTGGGGGACACAGCGGTAAACACCGGGGGACACAGCGGGACTCAGCTGGGGACACATCAAAGGACACAGCGGGACACAGCGGGGGACACAGGGGAACACAGCGGGACACAGCCGGACACAGCTGGGGACACAGCGGGTGACACAGCAGGGGAAACAGCGGGAAACAGGGGGGGACACAGCGAGGACACAGCAGGACACATTGGGGGACACAGCAGGATACAGCGGGGTACACATAGGCAGACACAGCGGTACACATTGGGACACTGCGGGGTACACAGCGAGACACAGAGGGACACAAAGGGACACAGCAGGGACACAGCGGGGGACACAGCGGGACACAAAGGGGGACACAGCCTTAAACAGCGGGGACACAGCGGGACACAGCGGGGACACAGCAAGGGACACAGAGCCGCACACAGCGGGAGAGAGTGGAACACAGCAGGGACAGAGCGGGGACACAGCGGGGGACCCAGCGAGGACACAGCGTGACACATGGGGGCACAGCGGGACACAGCGGGGGTCCCAGCGAGGACACAGCGGGACACAAATGGGGACACAGCAAGGACACAGCGGGACACAGCGTGAAAGAGTGGGACACAGCAGCGGACACAGCCGGGGACACAGCGAGACACAGCAAGACACATCGGAGGACACAGCAGTACACAGCAGGGGACACAGCGGGGACACAGCGGGACACAGTGGGATACAGCTGGGACACAGCAGGGGACACAGCGGGGAAGAGCGGGACACACCGGGGGATAAAGCCGGGGACACAGCGGGACACAGCAGGGGACACAGCGGGGGACACAGCAAGGACACAGCGAGACACAGCGGGGGACACAGCAAGGACACAGCGTGACACAGCGGGGTACACAGCAGGACACAGCGGGGGACACAGCGGGGGACACAGAAGGGGACACAGCAGGACACAGCAGGGACACAGCAGGGGACACAGCAGGACACAGAGGGGAACAAAGGGGGCACACAGAGGGACACAGTGGAACACAGTGGGGTACACAGCGGGACACAGCAGGGACACTGCAGGGGCACAGTGGGAAACAGTGGGACACAGCGGGGGACAATGCGGGACAAACCAGGATACAGGGGGACACAGCGATGGACACAGCGGGGGACACAGAGCTGCACAGAGCGGGAGAGAGTGGAACACAGCAAGGACACAGCGGAGCCACAGCGGGACATCGCAGGAACAAAGTGAGGACAGAGCGAGACACAGAGGTACACAGCGAGGGACCCAGCGGTGGACAGTGGGGACAAACCGGGGAACAACGGGGACACAGCGGGACACAGCTGGGACACAGCGGGGACACAGTGGGACACAGCAGGGGATACAGCGAGGACACAGAGGGGACATAGGGGGACACTGCGGGACACAGTGGGACACAGCGGGGACACAGAGGGACATAGCAGTTACACAGCGAGGACACACCAGGGACACAGTGGGACACAGTGGGGACACAGCCGGCACACAGCGGGACCCAGCAGGGACACAGCGGGGACACAGTGGGACAAAGCGGGGGACACAGAGGCGGACACAGCAGGACACAGTGGGACACACCAGGACAGAGCGGGAGACAGCGAGAACACAACGGGACACAGCGGGACACAGCGGGGGACACAGCAGGGGACACAGCGGGACACAGCGGGTGACACAGCGGGACACAGCGGGACACAGAGGGGACAAAGCAGGGGATAAAACGGGGACACAGCGGGACACAGCGGGACAAAACGGGACACAGCTGGACACAGCGGGGACACAGCAGGGGACACAGCGGGGGACAGCGGGGACACAGCCGGACACAGCAGGACACAGGGGGAAACAGGGGGCACACAGCGAGGACAAAATGGGACACAGCGAAGACACAGCGGGACACAGAGGGGACACAGCGGGGGACAGCAGGGAGACACAGCGGGGACACAGCGGAACACAGTGGGGACACAGCGGTGGACAGCAGGGAGACACAGCGGGGACAGAGCAGGGACACATCGGTACACAGTAGGACACAGCCGGTACAGAGCAATACACAGCGGGACACAGCGGGAAACACAACCGGACACAGCGGGGGACACAGCGGGACACAGTGGGGGACACAGCGGGACACAGTGGGGACAGAGCGGGACACAGCGGGGACACAGCGGGGGACACAGCGGGGCACAAATTCAGACACCACGGGATACAGCGGAACATAGGGGGACACAGAGGAGGACACAGCGGGGGACACAGCGGGGGACACGGTGGGGGACAGCGGTGACACAGCTGGGGACAGCGGGCACATACTGGGACACAGCGGGGGACAGCGGGACACAGGGAGGACACAGCGAGACACAGCGGGGGACACAGCGAGGACACAGCGGGGACACAGGGGGGACACAGCGGGACACAGCGGGACAAAACGGGACACAGCGCGACACAGAGGGGGATACAGGGGGGACATCGAGGACAACCCTGGGGACAGCAGGGACACAGTGGGACAAAGCGGGGGACAGCGGGACACAGCAGGGACACAGCAGGGACACAGCTGGGGACACAGCTGGACAAAGCAGGACACAGCGGGGGACACAGCAGGGACACAGCGGGTCACAGCGGGGACACAGTGGGGGACACAGCAAGGACACAGCGAGACACAGAGGGATACAAAGCGAGGACACTGCGTGACACAGGGGGACACAGCGGGACCCAGCGGGGGACCCAGCGAGGACACAGCGGGACACAAATGGGGACACAGCAAGGACACAGCAGGACACAGTGTGAAAGAGCGGGACACAGCGGGGGACACATCCAGGGACACAGAGGGACACATCAGGGGACACAGCGGGGACACAGCGGGACACAGTGGGGACACAGCAGGACACAGCGGGACACATCGGGCAACACAGCAGGACACTGCGGGGTACACAGCGGGACACATCGGGACAAAAAGGGACACAGCAGGGACACAGCGGGGGACACATCGGGACACAAAGGGGGACACAGCGTTACACATCGGGAACACAGCGGGACACAGCGGGGACACAGCAGGGGCACATTGGGAGAAAGCGGGACACAGCGGGGGACAGAGCGGGACACACCGGGATACAGCGGGACACAGCGGGAGACACAGCAGGGGACACAGAGCCGCACACAGCGGGAGAGAGCGGAACACAGCAGGGAGACAGCAGGGACACAGCGGGACATTGCGGGGACAAAGCGAGGACAGAGCGGGACACAGAGGTACACAGCGAGGGACACTGCAGGGGACAATGGGGACAAACCGGGGAACAACGGGGACACAGCGGGACACAGTTGGGACACAGCGAGGACACAGCGGGATACAGCCGGACACAGCAGGACACAGAGGGGAACACAGCGGGGGACACAGCGGGACAGAGTGGGACACAGTGGGGTACACAGTGGGACACATCGGGGATACAGCAGGCACACAGCGGGACACAGCGGGACACAGCGGGGGATAGAACAGGATATAGCGGGGACACAGCGGGGCACAGCGGGGTCACAGCAGGACATAGCAGGGAACACAGTGGGATATAGCAGGGGACACAGCGAGGACAAAGCGGGACACAGAGGGACACAGCAAGGGACACAGCAAGGCCACAGCGGGACACAGTGGGCGACACAGCAGGGGACACAGCAGGACACAGGGGCACACAGCAGGACACAGCGGGGGATACAGCGGGACACAAAGGGGGACCCAGCGTTACACAGCCTGGACACAGCGGGACACAGTGGGGACACAGCAAGGGACATAGCAGGACACAGAGGGGAATAAAGGGGGCACACAGCAGGACACAGTGGGACACAGCGTGGTACACAGCGGGACACAGCGGGGACACAGCAGGGGCACAGTGGGAAACAGCGGGACACACCGGGGGACAAAGCGGGACACACCGGGATACTGCGGGACACAGCGGGGGACACAGCAGGGGACACAGAGACGCACACAGCGGGAGAGAGTGGAACACAGCAGGGACAGAGCGGGGACCTAGCGGGGGACCCAGCGAGGACACCGTGTGACACATGGGGACACAGCGGGACACAGCAGGGGACCCAGCGAGGACACAGCGGGACACAAATTGGGACACAGCAAGGACACAGCGGGACACAGCGGGAAAGAGCGGGATACAGCAGGGGACACAGCCGGTGACACAGCGGGACACAGCGGGACACATCGAGGGACACAGCAGGACACTGCAGGGTACACAGCGGTACACAGCGGGACACAAATGGACACAGCAGGGACACAGCGGGGGACACAGTGGGACACAGCGGGGTACACAGCGGGACAGAGAGGGGACACATCAGAGGCACAGTGGGAAACAGCGGGTCAAAGCGGGGGACAAAGCGGGACACAGAGGGACACAGCAGGGGACACTGTGGAGGACATAGAGCTGCACACAGCGGGAGAGAGTGGAACACAGCACGGACACAGCAGAGACACAGCGGGACATAGCGGGGACAAAGCGAGGACAGAGCGGGACACAGAGGTACACAGCGAGGGACACAGCGGGGGACAGTGGGGACAAACCGGGGAACAACGGGAACACAGCGGGACACAGCTAGGACACAGCGGGGACACAGCGGGGACACAGCAGGGGACACAGTGGGACACAGCAGGGGATACAGCGAGGACACAGAGGGGACATAGGGGGACACTGCGGGACACAGTGGGACACAGCGGGGACACAGAGGGACATAGCAGTTATACAGCGAGGACACACCAGGGACAGAGAGGGACCCAGCGGGTACACAGCTGGGGACACAGTGGGGGACACAGCGGTAAACAGGAGGGACACAGCGGGACTCAGCGGGGGACACAGCAAAGAACACAGCGGGACACAGGGGAACACAGCGGGACACAGCCGGACACAGCTGGGGACACAGCGGGTGACACAGCGGGACATAGCGGGGACAAAGCGAGGACAGAGCGGGACACAGAGGTACACAGCGAGCGACACAGCTGGGGACAGAGGGGACACACCGGGACACAGAGGGGGACAGCGGGGACACAGAGGGGACACAGCGAGACACAGCGGGGGACACAGCGAGGACACAGCGGGGACACAG
>NW_012285105.1:0-2887 GCF_000151885.1 Dipodomys ordii | reverse complement strand
GCGAGGACACAGCAGGGACACAGCAGGACCCAGCGGGGACACAGCGGGGACACAGCAGGACACAGCGTGGGACATAGAGGCGGACACAGCAGGACACAGCGGGCCACAGCAGGGACACAGCAGGACACAGCGGGACACAGCGGGGGACACACCGGGGGAGAGCAGGCACACAGCGGGACACAGCGGGACACAGAGGGACACAGCGGGACACAGCGGGGAACACAGCAGGACACACAGCGGGACATAGCGGGACACATCGGGCCACACAGCAGGACACTGCTGGGTACACAGCGGGACACAGCAGGACACAAAGGGACACAGCAGGGACACAGTGGGGGACACAGCGGGACACAAAGGGGGACACAGCTTTACACAGCGGGGACACAGCGGGGCACAGCGGGGACACAGCAGGGGACACAGCAGGACACAGAGGGGAACAAAGGGGGCACACAGCGGGACACAGTGGGACACAGCAGGGTACACAGCGGGACACAGCGGGGACACAGCAGGGGCACAGTGGGAAACAGCGGGACACAGCGGGGGACAAAGCGGGACACACCGGGATACAGCGGGATACAGCGGGGGACACAGCCGGGGACACAGAGCCGCACACAGCGGGAGAGAGTGGAACACAGCAGGGACACAGCGGGGACACAGCAGGACATCGTGGGGACAAAGCGAGGACAGAGCGGGACACAGAGGTACACAGCGAGGGACACAGCGGGGGACAGTGGGGACAAACCGGGGAACAACGGGGACACAGCGGGTCAAAGCTGGGACACAGCTTGGACACAGCGGCACACAGCAGGGGACACATTGGGACACAGCAGGGGACAAAGCGGGGGACAGCGGGGACACACAGGTGGACAGCAGAACAAAGCGGGGGACACAGTGTCTGACACAGCGGGTGACACAGCGGGACACCGCGGGGTACACAGTGGAACACAGCGAGGACACAGCGGGACACAGCAGCACACAGCGGGGACTCAGCGGGTGACACAGCTGTGGACACAGCCGGTGACACAGCGGGACACAGCGGGACACAGCGGGGACACAGCGGGACACAGCGGGGGACACAGAGGCCGACAAAGCAGGACACAGCGGGACACAGCGGAAAACAGCAGGACACAGCGGGGGACACACCGGGACATAGCGGGGGTCACAGCAAGAACACAGCGGGACACAGGAGGACACAGCAGGGACACAGCGGGACACAGCGAGGACACAGCGGGACACAGCGGGGGATACAGCAGGCTACAGCGGTGACACACCGGCGGACAGCGGGGACACAGTGGGACGCAGCGGGACACAGCGGGACACAGTGAGGGACACAGCGGGGGACACAGCGGGACACAAATGGGGACACAGAAACGACACAGTGGGAAAGAGCGGGACACAGTTGGGGATACAGTGGGACACATCCCGGATACAGCAGGGACACAGCGGGAAACAGCGGGGAACACAGCGGGATATAGCAGGGGACACAACGAGGACAAAGCGGGACACAGAGGGACACAGCAGGGGACACAGCAAGGGCACAGCGGGACACAGCGGGACACAGCGGGGGACACAGCAGGGGAAACAGCGGGACACAGGGGGACACAGCGGAGACAAAGCGGGGACACAGTGAGACACAGCGAGGACACAGCCGGACACAGCGGAGGACACAGCGGGGGACAGCGGTGACACACCGGCGGACAGCGGGGACACAGCAGGACACAGCGCGACACAGCGGGGGACACAGTGAGACATAGCGAGGACACAGCGGGGGACACAGCGGGACACAGTGGGGGACACAGCTAGGACACAGCGTGAAACAGCGGGGGACACAGCGGGGACACAGCAGGACCCAGCGGGACCCAGCAGGGACACAGCGGGGACACAGCAGGACACAGCGGAGGACACAGAGGCGGACACACAGGCAGACACAGCGGGACACAGCGGGACAGATCGGGACACAGCAGGGACACAGCGAGGACACAGCGGGACACAGCGGGGGACACACCGGCGGACAGCGGGGACACAGTGAGACACAGCGAGGACACAGCGGGGGACACAGCGGGACACAGTGGGGGACACAGCGAGGACACAGCGGGACACAGCGGGGACACAGCGGGGACACAGCAGGACACAGCGGGACCCAGCAGGGACACAGCGTGGACACAGCAGGACAAAGCGGAGGACACAGAGGCGGACACACAGGCAGACACAGCGGGACACTGCGAGACAGATCGGGACACAGCAGGGACACAGCGAGGACACAGCGGGACACAGCGGGGAACACTGCGGGGAACACAGTGGGTCACAGCGGGGAAATAGTGCGGGACACAGCGGGGGACACAGCGGGATACAGAAGGACACAGCCAGAACACAGCGGGACACAGGAGGACACAGCGGGGACACAGCGGGGACACAGCGGGGGACACAGTGGGACACAGCTGGGGATACAGTGAGGACACACCAGGGACACTGCGGGACACAGCGTTTCACAGCAGGGAAATAGTGGGGGACACAGTGGGGGACACAGCGGGATACAGAAGGACACAGCGAGGACACAGAGGGACATAGAGATTACACAGCGAAGACACACCAGGGACACAGCAGGACACAGCTGCGGATACAGCGAGGACACAGCAGGGACACAGCAGGACCCAGCGGGGACCCAGCGGGGACACAGCAAGACACAGCGTGGGACATAGAGGCGGAAACATCAGGACACAGCGGGCCACAGCAGGACACAGCAGGACACAGCGGGGGACACAACGGGGGAGAGCAGGAACACAGCGGGACACAGCGGGACACAGCAGGGACACAGCAGGGGACACAGCAGGACACAGAGGGGAACAAAGGGGGCACACAGCGGGACACAGTGGGACAAAGCAGGGTA
>NW_012285104.1:0-3891 GCF_000151885.1 Dipodomys ordii | reverse complement strand
CGGGGTACACAGAGGCAGACACAGCAGTACACATCGGGAAACAGCGGGGACACAGCGGGGCCACAGCGGGCCACAGCGGGGACACAGCAGGACACAGCAGGGGACAGAGGGGACACAGCTGGACACAGCAGGACACAGAGGGAAAAAGCGGGGACACAGCGAGGACACAGCGGGACACAGCGGGACACAGTGGGGGACACACCGGGAGACAGCAGGGAGACACAGTGGGGACACAGCGTGGACACAGCAAGTCACAGCGGGGAAATAGTGGGGGACACAGCGGGGGACACAGCGGGATACAGAAGGACACAGCGAGGACACAGCGGGACACAGGAGGACACAGCGGGGACACAGCAGGGAAACAGCGGGGGAAACAGTGGGACACAGCGTGGAAACAGAGGGACTTAGCGGTTACACAGTGAGGACACACCAGGGACACAGCGGGACACAGCGGGGACACAGCAGGACACAGCGGGATACAGCGGGACACAGCGGGGGACACAGCAGGGGACACAGAGCCGCACACAGCTGGAGAGAGTGGAACACAGCAAGGACACAGCGGGGACACAGCGGGACATCGCGGGGACAAAGCGAGGACAGAGCGGGACACAGAGGTACACAGCGAGGGATACAGCGGGGGACAGTGGGGACAAACCGGGGAACAACGGAGACACAGCGGGACACAGCTGGAACACAGCGAGGACACAGCGGGACACAGCCGGACACAGCAGGACAAAGAGGGGAACACAGCGGTACAGAGCGGGACACAGTGGGGTACACAGTGGGACACATCGGGGATACAGCTGGGACACAGCCTGACACAGTGGGGGACAGAGCAGGACATAGCGGGGGACACAGCGGGACACAGCGGGGACACAGCGGGACAGAGCGGGGAACACAGCGGTATATAGCAGGGGACACAGCGAGGACAAAGCGGGACACAGAGGGACAGAGCAGGGAACACAGCAGGGCCACAGCGGGACACAGCGGGACACAGTGGGGGACACAGCAGGGGACACAGCAGGACACAGGGGGACACAGCGGGACACAGCGGGAAAAAGCAGGACACAGCGGGGGACACACCGGGACACAGCGGAGGTCACAGCAAGAACACAGCGGGACACAGGAGGACACAACGGGGACACAGCGGGGACACAGCGGGGAACACTGTGGGACACAGCGGGGGACACAGCGAGGACACAGCGGGACATAGGGGGACACTGCGGGACACAGTGGAACACAGCGGGGACACAGAGGGGCATAGCAGTTACACAGCGAAGAAACACCAGAGACACAGCGGGACACAGCGGGGACAAAGCGGGGACACAGCGAGACACAGCGGGACCCAGCGGGGACCCAGCGGGACACAGCGGGGGACAAAGCAGGGACACATCGGGTCACAGCGGGGGACAGCAGAGAGACACAACGGGGACACAGCCGGGACACATCGGTACACAGCGGGACACAGCCGGTACACAGCAATACACAGCGGGACACAGCGGGAAACACAACCGGACACAGCGGGGGACACAGCGGGACACAGCGGGACACAGTGGGGACAGTGCAGGACACAGCGTGGGACACAGCGGGGCACAAAGTCAGACACCACGGAATACAGCGGAACATAGCGGGGACACAGCGTGGGACACAGCGGGTGACACAACGGGGGACACAGCGGGTGACAGCGGTGACACAGCTGGGGACAGCGGGGACACACCGCGACACAGCGGGGGACAGCGGGGACACAGGAGGGACACAGCGAGACACATCGGGGGACACAGCGAGAAAACAGCGGGGACACAGCGGGGACACAGGGGGGACACAGCAGGACACAGTGGGACAAAACGGGATACAGCGGGACACAGAGGGGCATACAGCAGGGGACAGCGGGGACACACCTGGGGACAGCAGGGACACAGCGGGACACAGCGGGGGACAGCGGGGACACAGCGGTACACAGTGGGGACACACCGGGGACACAGTGGGACACAGCGGGGACACAGCGGGAACACAACGGGACACAGCTGGGGACATCGGAGACACAGCGGGACACAGCGGGGCACAGAGGGACACAGCAGGGACACAGCAGGGACACAGCCGGGGACACAGCGGGACACAGCAGGACACAGCGGAGGACACAGCAGGGAAACAGCGGGTCCCAGCGGGGACACAGTGGGGAACACAGCAAGGACACAGAGTGATACAGAGGGATACACAGCGAGGAAACAGCGTGACACATGGGGACCCAGCGGGACCCAGCGGGGGACCCAGCGAGGACACAGCGGGACACAAATGGGGACACAGCAAGGACACAGCAGGACACAGCGTGAAAGAGCGGAACACAGCGGGGGACACAGCCTGGGACACAGCGGGACACAGCAGGGGACACAGCGGGACACAGCAGGGGACACAGCTGGGGACACAGCGGGACACATCGGGGGACACAACAGGACACTGCAGGGTACACAGCGGGACACAGCGGGACACAAAGGGACACAGCAGGGACACAGCCGGGGACACAGTAGGACACAGTGTGGTACACAGCGGGACACAGCGGGGACACAGCAGGGGCACAGTGGGAAACAGCGGGACACAGAGTGGAACAAAGGAGGCACACAGCGGGACACAGTGGGACACAGTGTGGTACACAGCCGGACACAGCAGGGGCACAGTGGGAAACAGCGGGACACAGCGGGAGACACAGCAGGGGACACAGAGCCGCACACAGCGGGAGAGAGTGGAACACAGCAGGGAAACAGCGGGGACATAGCGGGACATCGCGGGGACAAAGCGAAGACAGAGCGGGACACAGAGGTACACAGTGAGGGACACAGCGGGGGACAGTGGGGACAAACCGGGGAACAACGTCGACACAGCCGGACACAGCTGAGACACAGCGAGTACACAGCGGGTCACAGCCGGACACAGCAGGACACAGAGGGGAACACAGCGGGGGACACAGCGGGGCAGAGCGGGACACAGTGGGGTACACAGTGGGACACATCGGGGATACAGCAGGGACACAGCGGGAAACAGCGGGACACAGCGGGGGACAGAGCAGGATATAGCGGGGGAGGCAGCAGGACACAGCTGGGACACAGCGGGACAGAGCAGGAAACACAGCGGGATATAGCACGGGACACAGCAAGGACAAAGAGGGACACAGAGGGACACAGCAGGGAACACAGCAAGGCCACAGCGGGACACAGTGGAGGACAAAGCAGGGGACACAGGAAGACACAGGGGGACACAGCGGGACACAGCGGGGACACATCCGGACACAGTGGGGACACAGCGGGAAACAGCGGGACACATCGGCCGACACAGCAGACACTGTGGGGTACACAGCGGGACACAGCGGGACACAAAGGGACACAGCAGGGACACAGCGAGGTCACAGCGGGACACAAAGTGGGACCCAGCGTTACACAGCGGGGACACAGCGGGACACAGCGGGGACACAGCAGGGGAAACAGCAGGACACAGAGGGGAACAAAGGGGGCACACAGCGGGACACAGTAGGACACACCGGGATACTGCAGGACACAGCGGGGGACACAGCAGGGGACACAGAGCTGCACACATTGGGAGAGAGTGGAACACAGCAGGGACAGAGCGGGGACACAGCGGGGGACCCAGCGAGGACACAGCGAGACACATGGGGACAGAGCGGGACACAGCGGGGGACCCAGCGAGGACACAGCGGGCCACAAATGGAGACACAGCAAGGACACAGCGGGACACAGCGGGAAAGAGCGGGACACAGCGGGGGACACAGCGAGACACAGCGGGGACACAGCCGGGACACAGCGGGACACAGCGGGACAGAGCGGGACACAGCGAGAACACAACGAGGAAACAGCGGGACACAGCGGGGGACACAGCAGGGGA
>NW_012285103.1:0-2065 GCF_000151885.1 Dipodomys ordii | reverse complement strand
GGACACAGTGAAGACACAGCGGGACACAGAGGGGGTCACACCGGACACAGTTGGGACACAGAGGGGACAAAGCAGGGGACAAAGCGGGGACACAGCGGGACACAGCAGGACAAAACAGGACACAGCTGGACACAGCGGGGACACAGTAGGGGACACAGCGGGGGACAGCGGGGACACAGCAGGACACAGCGAGGACACAGCGGGACACAGCGAAGACACAGCGGGACACAGAGGGGACACAGCGGGGGATTGCAGGGAGACACAGCGGGGACACAGCTGGGACACAGCAGAACACAGTGGGGACAGAGCGGGGGACAGCAGGGAGACACAGCGGGGACACAGCGGGGACACATCGGTACACAGCGGGACACAGCCGGTACACAGCAGGACACAGCGGGACACAGCGGGAAACACAACCGGACACAGCGGGGGACACAGCGGGACACAGCAGGGGACACAGCTGGACACAGTGGGACACAGTGGGGACAAAGCGGGACACAGCGGGGACACAGCGGGTGACACAGCGGGGCACAAAGTCAGACACCACGGGATACAGCGGAACATAGCGGGGACAAAGAGGGGGACACAGCGGGAGACACAGCGGGGGACACAGCGGGTGACATCGCTGACACAGCTGGGGACAGCGGGGACACACCAGGACACAGCGGGGGACAGCGGGGACACATGGGGGACACAGCGAGACACAGCGGGGGACACAGCGAGGACACAGCGGGGACACAGGGGGGACACAGCGGGACACAGCAGGACAAAACGGGACACAGTGGGACACAGAGGGGGATACAGCGGGGGACAGCGGGGACACCCCTTGGGACAGCAGGGACACAACGGGGGACAGCAGGGACACAGCAGTACACAGCGGGGACACATCGGGACACAGCAGCGACACAGCGGAACACAGCGGGGGACACAGCGGGACACAGCCTGGGTCAGAGCGGGACACAGCGTGGACACAGCGGGAGACAGCGAGACACAGCAGTGACAAAGTGACGACACAGCGGGACACATCGGGACACATTGGGACACAGCGGGGACACAGCGGGGAAGAGAAGGGACACACCGGTGGACAACGGGGACACAGCAAGACAGCGCGGGGTCACAGTGGGAAAGAGCGGAGACACAGGGAGCGACACAGAGGGACACAGCGGGACACAGCGGGACAGAGCGGGGACACAGCGGGGACAAAGCGGGGGACACAGTGGGGGACACAGCGGAAAACAGCGGGGGACACAGCGAGACACAGCAGGGGACAGAGCGAGGACACAGCGGGGACACAGGGGGGACACAGCGGGATACAGCGGGACAAAACGGGACACAGCGAGACACAGAGACGGATACAGCGGGGGACAGCGGGGACACCCCTGGGGACAGCAGGGACACAGCGTGACACAGCGGGGGACAGAGGGGACACAGCGGGACACAGCGGGGACACACCGGGGACACAGCTGGACACACCGGGGACACAGCGGGGACACAACGGGACACAGCGTGGGACATCGGGGACAGCGGGACACAGCGGGACACAGCGGGACACAGCAGGGACACAGCAGGGACACAGCGGGTCACAGCGGGGACACAGTCGGGACACAGCGAGGACACAGCCAGACACAGAGGGATACACAGAGAGGACACAGCCTGACACATGGGGACACAGCGGGACACAGCAGGGTACACAGAGAGGACACAGCAGGACACAAATGGGGACACAGCAAGGACACAGCGGGACACAGCGGGAAAGAGTGGGACACAGCGGGGGACACAGCCGGGGACACAGCGGGGTACAGCGGCACACAGTGTGGACACAGCGGTGGACACAGCGGGGGACACAAGGGTGACACAGCGGGACACAGTGGGTGACACAAAGGGACACAGCGGGGGACAATGTAGCGGACACAGTGGGGCTTATCGGGACACAGCGGAACACAGCGGGGAACACAGCGGGGGACACAGCGGGACACAGCGGGACACAGCGGGTGACACAGCATGGACACAGCGGGTCACAGCGGGGAAATAGTGGGGGACACAGCGGGGGACACAGCGGGATACA
>NW_012285102.1:0-10517 GCF_000151885.1 Dipodomys ordii | reverse complement strand
AGCAGGGAGACACAGCTGCGACACAGAGGGGACACAGCGGAACACAGTGGGGACACAGCGGGCGACAGCAGGGAGACACAGCAGGGACACAGCGGGGACACATCGGTACACAGCGAGACACAAGGGGTACACAGCAGGACACAGCGGGACACAGCGGGAAACACAACCCGACACAGCAGGGGACACAGCGGGAAACAGCGGGGGACACAGCGGGACAAAGCAGGACACAGTGGGGACACAGCAGGGGACACAGCGGGGACACAGCGGGACACACCGGGTACACAGCGGGGACACAGCGGGACACAGCAGTGACACAGCGGAACACAGCGGGGGACACAGCGGGACACAGCCTGGGACAGAGCGGGACACAGTGTGGACACAGCGGGACACAGCGAGACACAGCAGTGACAAAGCGGCGACACAGAGGGACACATCGGGACACAGCGGTGACACAGTGGGGGACATAGGCGACACACCGGTGGACAACGGGGACACAGCAGGACAGCGCGGGGGTCACAGTGGGAAAAAGCGGAGACACAGGGGGACACAGGGGGCGACACAGAGGGACACAGCGGGAACAAAACGGAGACAAGCGGGGGATGCAGTGGAGGACACAGCGGTAAACAGCGGGGGACACAGCGGGACTCAGCTGGGGACACAACAAAGGACACAACGGGTGACACAGCTGGGAAAACAGCGGGAAACAGCGGGGGACACAGCGAGGACACAGCAGGACACAGCGGGAGACACAGCATGACACAGCGGGATACACAGAGGCAGACAGCGGTACACATCGGGACTCAGCGGGGACACAGCGGGACACAGCAGGGACACAGCGGGACACAGCGGGACACAGCGGGGACACAGCAGGACACAGCAGGGATACAGAGGGGACATAGCAGGGACACAGCCGGGGACACAGTGGGACACAGCGGGGACACAGAGAGACTCAGCGGTTACACAACGAGGACACACCAGGGACAAAGCGGGACACAGCGGTGACAAAGCAGGGACACAGTTTAACACAGCGAGGACACAGCGGGACACAGCGGAGGACAAAGCGGGGGACAGCGGTGACGCACCGGCTGACAGCGGGGACACAGCTGGACACAGCGGGACACAGCAGGGGACACAGCGGGACACAGTGGGGGACACAGCGGGGGACACAGCGGGACACAGCTGGGGACACAGCGGGAAACAGAGGGGGACACAGCGGGACACAGCGGTGACACAGTGGGGGACAGAGGCGACACACCGGTGGACAACGGGGACACAGCAGGACAGCGCGGGGGTCACAGTGGGAAAAAGCAGAGACACAGGGGGACACAGGGGGCGACACAGAGGGACACAGCGAGACACAGCGGGACAGACCGGGGACAAAGCAGAGACAAAGCGGGGGATGCAGTGTGGGACACAGCGGTAAACTGCGGGGGACACAGTGGGACTCAGCTGGGGACACATCATAGGGACACAGTGGGTAACACAGCGGGGAAAACAGCGGGAAACAGCGGGGGACACAGCGAGGACACAGCAGGACACAGCGGGAGACACAGCAGGACACAGCGGGGTAAACAGAGGCAGACAGCGATACACATCGGGACACACCGGGGACACAGCGGGACACAGCAGGGACACAGCAAGACACAGCGGGGATACAGTGGGGACACAGCGGGGACACAGCCGGGGACACAGTGGGACACAGCGGGGACACAGAGAGACTCAGCGGTTACACAGCGAGGACACACCAGGGACACAGCGGGACACAGCGGAGACAAAGCAGGGACACAGTGAAACACAGCGAGGACACAGCGGGACACAGCGGAGGACAAATCGGGGGACACAGCGGGACACAGCTGGGGACACAGCGAGTACACAGCGGGACACAGCGGGGGACACAGCGGGGGACAGCGGGAAAACACATGCAGACAGCGGGGACACAACGGGACACAGCGGGGGACATCGGGGACACAGCGGGACACAGCAGGGACACAGCAGGGACACAGCGGGTCACAGCGGGGACACAGTGGGGGACACAGTGAGGACACAGCGGGACACAGAGGGATACGCAGAGAGGACACAGCGTGACACATGGGGACACAGCGGGACACAGCGGGGGACACAGAGAGGACACAGCGGGACACAAATGGGGACACAGCAAGGACACAGCGGGACACAGCGGGAAATAGCGAGACCCATGGGGGACACAGCCGGGGACACAGCGGGACACAGCGGGACACAGCGGGGGACACAGCAGGGACACATCGGGTCACAGCGGGGACACAGTGGGGGACACAGCAAGGACACAGCGGGACACAGAGGGATACACAGCAAGGACACAGCGTGACACATGAGGACACAGCAGGGACACAGCAGAGGACACAGCGGGACACAAAGGGGGACACAGCGTTACACAGCGGGGACACAGCGGGACACAGTGGGGACACAGCAGGGGACACAGCAGGACACAGAGGGGAACAAAGGGGGCACACAGGGGGACACAGTGGGACACAGCGGGGTACACAGGGGGACACAGCGGGGACAAGCAGGGGCACAGAGGGAAACAACGGGACACAGCGGGGGACAAAGCGGGACACACCGGGACACAGCGGGACACAGCGGGGGACACAGCGAGGGACACAGAGCCGCACACAGCGGGAGAGAGTGGAACACAGCAGGGACACAGCGGGGACACAGCGGGACATCGCGGGGACAAAGCGAGGACTGAGCGAGACACAGAGGTACACAGCGAGGGACACAGCGTGGGACAGTGGGGACAAACCGGTGAACAACGGGGACACAGCGGGACACAGCGAGGACACAGTGGGACACAGCGGGGACACAGCGAGTACACAGCGGGACACAGCCGGACACAGCAGGACACAGAGGGGAACACAGAGGGGGACACAGCGGGACAGAGCGGGACACAGCGGGGTACACAGTGGGACACATCGGGGATACAGCAGGGACACAGCGGGACACAGCGGGGGACACAGCAGGATATAGCCGGGGACACAGCGGGACACAGCGGGGAAAAAGCGGGACACAGCGGGGAACACAGCGGGATATAGCAGGGGACAGAATGAGGACAAAGCGGGACACAGAGGGACACAGCAGGGGACACAGCAAGGCCACAGCGGGACACAGCGGGACACAGCGGGGGACACAGTAGGGGACACAGCAGGACACAGGGGGACACAGCAGGACACAGCGGGGACACAGCAGGGGACACAGCGGGACACAGCGGGGACACAGCAGGGGATACAGCAGGACACAGAGGGGAACAAAGGGGGCACACAGCGGGACACAGCAGGGGACACAGCGGGACAAAGCAGGACACAGTGGGGACAGAGTGTGACACAGCGGGGACACAGCCGGGGACACAGTGGGGACACAGCGGGGACACAGCTGGACACACCGGGGACACAGCGGGGACACAGCGGGACACAGGAGCAACACAGCGGAACACAGCAGGGGACACAGCGGGACACAGCCTTGGACAGAGCGGGACACAGCGTGGACACAGCTGGCCACAGCGAGACACAGCAGTGACAAAGCGGCGACACAGCGGGACACATCGGGACACAGCGCGACACAGCGGTAACACAGCGGGGGACAGAGGGGACACACCAGTGGACAACGGGGACACAGCAGGACAGCGCGGGGGTCACAGTGGAAACAGCGGAGACACACGGGGACACATTGGGCGACACAGAGGTACACAGCGGGACACAGCGGGGACACAGCGAGGACACAGTGGGACACAGCGGGGGACACAGCATGGACACAGCAAGCCACAGTGGGGAAATAGTGGGGGACACAGCGGGGGACACAGCAGGATACAGAAGGAAACAGCGAGGACACAGCGGGACACAGGAGGACACAGCGGGGACACAGCAGGGAAACAGCGGAGGACACAGTGGGACACAGCGGGGACACAGAGGGAGTTAGCGGTTACAAAGTGAGGACACACCAGGGACACAGCGGGACACAGCCCGGTCACAGCGGGGACACATCGGGACACAGCGGTGGACACAGCGGGGGACACAGCGGGACACAGCTGGGGACACAGCGAGGACACAGCGGGACACAGCGGGGGACACAGCGGGGGACAGCTGGGACACACATGCAGACAGCGGGGACACAACCGGACACAGCGGGGGACATCGGGGACACAGCGGGACACAGCGGGACACATCGGGACACAGCAGGGACACATCAGTGACACAGCAGGTCACAGCGGGGACACAGTGTGGGACACAGCGGGACACAAATGGGGACACAGCAAGGACACAGCGGGACACAGCGGGAAAGAGCGGGACACAGCGGGGGACACAGCCGGGGACACAGTGGGACACAGCGGGACACAGCGGGGGACACAGCAGGGACACATCGGGTCACAGCGGGGACACAGTGGGGGACACAGCAAGGACACAGCGGGACACAGAGGGATACACAGCGAGGACACAGCGTGACACATGGGGACACAGTGGGAACGAGCGGGGGACCCAGCGAGGACACAGCGGGACACAAATGGGGACACAGCAAGGACACAGCAGGACACAGCGTGAAAGAGCGGGACACAGCGGGGGACACAGCCGGGGACACAGCCGGACACAGCAGGGGACACAACGGGGACACAGCGGGACATAGCAAGGACACAGCGGGACACATCGGGCGACACAGCAGGACACTGCGGGGTACACAGCGGGACACAGCGGGACATAAAGGGACACAGCTGGGACACAGCGGGGGACACAGCGGGACACAAAGGGGGACCCAGCATTACACAGCGGGGACACAGCGAGGACACAGCGGGACACAGACGGATACACAGTGAGGACACAGCGTGAGACATGGGGACACAGCGGAGGACACAGAGAGGACCCAGTGGGAAACAAATGGGTACACAGCAAGGACACAGCGGGACACAGCGGGAAAGAGCGGGACACAGGGGGGGACACAGTTGGGGACACAGCGGGGTACAGCGGCACACAGTGGGGACACAGCGGGGGACACAGCGGGCAACACAACGTGTGACACAGCGGGACACAGTGGGGTACACAAAGGGACACAGTGGGGGACACTGTAGCGGACACAGTGGGACATATCGGGACACAGCGGGACTCAGCGGGGAACACAGCGGGGGACACAGCAGGACACATCGGGTCACAGCGGGAAAATAGTGGGGGACACAGCGGGGGACCCAGCGGGATACAGAAGGACACAGCAAGGACATAGCGGGACACATGAGGACCCAGCGGGGACACAGCGGGGGACACAGCAAGAACACAGCTGTGGATACAGCGAGGACACAGCAGGGACACTGTGGGACACAGCGAGACACAGCGGGACACAGAGGGGTACACAGCATGGACACAGCAAGTCACAGCGGGGAAATAGTGGGGGACACAGCAGGGGACACAGCAGGATACAGAAGGACACAGCGAGGACACAGCGGGACACAGGAGGACACAGCGGGGACACAGCGGGGACACAGCGGGGACACAGCAGGGGGCACAGTGGGACACAGCGGGGACACAGCAGGGACAAAGTGAGACACAGCGAGGACACAGCGGGACACAGCGAGACACAGCAGTGACAAAGCGGCAACACAGCGGGACACAGCGGGGACACAGCGGGGTACAGAGGCGACACACCGGTGGACAACGGGGACACAGCAGGACAGCGTGGGGGTCACAGTGGGAAAAAGCGGAGACACAGGGAGACACAGTGGGCGACACAGAGGGACACAGCGGGACACTGCGGGACAGAGCGGGGACACAGCGGAGACAAAGCATGGGATGCAGTGGGGGAAACAGCGGTAAACAGCGGGGGACACAGCGGGACTCAGCTGGGGACACATCAAAGGACACAGCGGGTGACACAGCGGGGAAAACAGCGGGAAACAGCGGGGGACACAGCGAGGACACAGCAGGACACAGCGGGAGACACAGCAGGACAAAGCGTGGTACACAGAGGCAGACAGCGGTACACATCGGGACACAGCGGGGACACAGCGGGACACAGCGGGGACACAGGAGGACACAGCGGGGATAGAGAGGGGACACAGCGGGGACACAGCCGGGGACACAGTGGAACACAGCGACGACACAGAGAGACTCAGCGGTTACACAGCGAGGACACACCAGGGACACAGCGGGACACAGCGGAGACAAAGCAGGGACACAGTGAGACACAGCGAGGACACAGCGGGACACAGCGGAGGACAAAGCGGGGGACAGCGGTGACGCACCGGCGGACAGCGGGGACACAGCGGGACACAGCGGGACACAGCGGGGGACACAGCGGGAAACAGTAGGGGACACAGCGGGGGACACAGCGGGACACAGCTGGGGACACAGCGAGGACACAGCGGGACACAGCGGGGGACAGCGGGAACACACATGCAGACAGCGGAGACACAACGGGACACAGCGGGGGACATCGGGGACACAGCAGGACACAGCGGGACACAGCAGGGACACAGCAGGGACACAGCGTGTCACAGGGGGACACAGTGTGGGACACAGCGAGGACACAGCGGGACACAGAGGGATACACAGAGAGGACACAGCGTGACACATGGGGACACAGCGGGACACAGCGGGGGACACAGAGAGGATACAGCAGGACACAAATGGGGACACAGCAAGGACACAGCGGGAAAGAGCGAGACACAGCGGGGGACACAGCCTGGGACACAGTGGGACACAGCGGGACACAGCGGGGGACACAGCAGGGACACATAGGGTCACAGCGGGGACACAGTGGGGGACACAGCAAGGACACAGCGGGACACAGAGGGATACACAGCGAGGACACAGCGTGACACATGGGGACACAGCAGGGACACAGCGGAGGACACAGCGGGACACAAAGGGGGACACAGCGTTACACAGCAGGGACACAGCGGTACACAGAGGGGACACAGCAGGGGACACAGCAGGACACAGAGGGGAACAAAGGGGGCACACAGCAGGACACAGTGGGACACAGCGGGGTACACAGCGGGACACAGCGGGGACACAGCAGGGGCACAGTGGGAAACAGCGGGACACAGCGGGGAACAAAGCGGGACACACCGGGATACAGCGGGACACAGCGGGGGACACAGCGGGGGACACAGCGGGGGACACAGAGCCGCACACAGCGGGAGAGAGTGGAACACAGCAGGGACACAGCGGAGACACAGCTGGACATCGCGGGGACAAAGCGAGGACAGAGCGAGACACAGAGGTACACAGCGAGGGACACAGCGTGGGACAGTGGGGACAAACCGGTGAACAACGGGGACACAGCGGGACACAGCTGGGACACAGCGAGGACACAGCGGGACACAGCGGGGACACAGCGAGTACACAGCAGGACACAGCCGGACACAGCAGGACACAGAGGGGAACACAGAGGGGGACACAGCGGGACACAGCGGGGAAACAGCGAGACACAGCAGGGAACACAGCGGGATATAGCACAAGACACAACGAGGACAAAGCGGGACACAGAGGGACACAGCAGGGAACACAGCAAGGCCACAGCGGGACACAGCGGGACACAGCGGGGTACACAGCAGGGGACACAGCAAGACACAGGGGGACACAGCGGAACATATCGGGGACACAGCGGGGGACACAGCGGGTCACAAAGGGGGACCCAGCATTAAAAAGCAGGGATACAGCGGGACACAGCGGGGACACAGCAGGGGATACAGCAGGACACAGAGGGGAACAAAGGGGGCACACAGCGGGACACAGCGGGGGACACAGCGGGACAAAGCAGGACACAGTGGGGACAGAGTGGGACACAGCGGGACACACCGGGGACACAGCGGGGACACAGCGGGACACAGCAGCGACACAGCGGAACACAGCGGGGGACACAGCGGGACACAGCCTTGGACAGAGCGGGACACAGCGTGGACACAGCGGGACACAGCGAGACACAGCAGTGACAAAGCGGCGACACAGTGGGACACATCGGGACACAGCGCGACACAGCGGTGACACAGTGGGGACAGAGGGGACACACCGGTGGACAACGGGGACACAGCAGGACAGCGCGGGGGTCACAGTGGGAAACAGCGGAGACACAGGGGGACACAGGGGGCGACACAGAGGGACACAGCGGGACACAGCAGGAGAGAGCGGGGACACAGCGGGGACAAAGCGGGGGACACAGTGTGGGACACAGCGGTAAACAGTGTGGGACACAGCGGGACTCAGCTGGGGACACATCAAAGGACACAGTGGGTGACACAGCGGGGGAAACAGCGGGAAACAGCGGGGGACACAGCGAGGTCACAGCAGGACACAGCGGGGGACACAGCAGGACACAGCGGTGTACACAGAGGCAGACACAGCGATACACATCGGGACACAGCGGGGACACAGCGGGACACAGCGGGACACAGCGGGGACACAGCAGGACAAAGCGGGGACACAGCGGGGACACAGCGGGGGACACAGTGGGACACAGCGGGGACACAGAGGGACTCAGCGGTTACACAGCGAGGACACACCAGTGACACAGCAGGACACAGCGGAGACAAAGCAGAGACACAGTGAGACACAGCGAGGACACAGCGGCACTCAGCGTAGGACATAGCGGGGGACAGCGGTGACACACCGGCGGACAGCAGGGACACAGAGGGACACAGCGGGACACAGCGGGGGACACAGTGGGGGACACAGAGGGACACAGCTGGGGACACAGCGAGGACACAGCGGGACACAGCGGGGGACACAGCGGGGGACAGCGGGGACACACATGCAGATAGCGGGGACACAACGGGACACATCGGGGGACATAGCGGGACACAGCTGGGGACACAGCGAGGAAACAGCGAGACACAGCGGGGGACACAGCGTGTAACAGCGGGGAGACAGTATGGGACACAGCGAGGACATAGCGGGACACAGAGGGATACACAGAGAGGACACAGGGTGACACATGAGGACACAGTGGGGGACAAGAGAGGACACAACGGAACACAAATGCAGACACAGCAAGGACAAAGAAGGACACAGAGGGACACAGCAGGGGACACAGCAAGGCCACAGCGGGACACAGCGGGACACAGCGGGGGACACAGCAGGGGACACAGCAGGACACAGGGGGACACAGCGGGACACAGCGGGGACACAGCGGGGGACACAGCGGGACACAAAGGGGGACCCAGCGTTACACAGCGGGGACACAGCGGGACATAGAGGGGAACAAAGGGGGCACACAGCAGAACACAGCGGGGGACACAGCGGGACAAAGTGGGACACAGTGGGGACAGAGTGGGACACAGCGGGAACACAGCGGGGGACACAGCGGGGACACAGCGGGGACACAGCGGGACACAGCAGCGACACAGCAGAACACAGCGGGGGACACAGCTGGACACAGCCTGGGACAGAGCGGGACACAGCGTGGACACAGCGGGACACAGCGAGACACAGCATTGACAAAGCGGCGACACAGCGGGACACATCGGGACACAGCGGGACAATGTGGGGAACAGAGAAGACACACCGGTGGACAATGGGGACACAGCAGAACAGCGAGGGGGTCACAGTGGGAAACAGCGGAGACACAGGTGGACACAGGGGGCGACACAGAGGGACACAGCGGGACACAGCGGGGACACAGCGAGGACACAGTGGGACACAGCGCGGAACACAGCGGGGGACACAGCGAGACACAGCGGGACACAGCGGGGGACACAGCATGGACACAGTAAGCCACAGCGGGGAAATAGTGGGGGACACAGCGGGGGACACAGCAGGATACAGAAGGAAACAGCGAGGACACAGCGGGACACAGGAGGACACAGCGGGGACACAGCGGGGACACAGCGGAGGACACAGTGGGACACAGCGGGGACACAGAGGGACTTAGCGGTTACAAAGTGAGGACACACCAGGAACACAGCGGGACACAGCGGGGTCACAGTGGGGACACAGCGGGACACAGCGGGGGACACAGCGGGGGACACAGCGGGACACAGCTGGGGACACAGCGAGGAAACAGTGAGACACAGCGGGGGACACAGCGGGGGACAGCTGGGACACACATGCAGACAGCGGGGACACAACTGGACACAGCGGGGGACATCGGGGACACAGCGGGACACAGCGGGACACAGCAGGGACACAGCAGTGACACAGCAGGTCACAGTGGGCACACAGTGTGGGACACAGCGGGACACAAATGGGGACACAGCAAGGACACAGCGGGACACAGCGGGAAACAGCGGGACACAGCGGGGGACACAGCCGGGGACACAGCGGGACACAGCGGGACACAGCGGGGGACACAGCAGGGACACATTGGGTCACAGCGGGGACACAGTGGGGGACACAGCAAGGACACAGCGGGACACAGAGGGATACACAGAGAGGACACAGCGTGACACATGGGGACACAGCGTGAACCAGCGGGGGACCCAGCGAGGACACAGCGGGACACAAATGGGGACATAGCAAGGACACAGCAGGACACAGCAGGGGACACAGCGGGACACAAATGGGGGA
>NW_012285101.1:0-1851 GCF_000151885.1 Dipodomys ordii | reverse complement strand
AAGGACACAGCGGGGACACTGCGGGGACATATGTGGGACAGTGCAGGATACAGAGGGACACAGCGGGGACACAGACGGACATAGAGGTTACACAGCGAAGAGACACCAGGGCCACAGCGGGCCACAGCGGGGCCACAGCGGGGCCACAGCGGGACACAGCGGGAAAGAGCGGGACACAGCGGGTGTCACAGCCGGGGACACAGCGGGGTACAGCTGCACACAGTGGGGACACAGCGGGGGACACAGCGGGGGACACAACGGGTGACACAGCGGGACACAGTGGGGTACACAAAGGGACACAGTGGGGGACACTGTAGCGGACACAGTGGGACATATCGGGACACAGCGGGACACAGCGGGGGACACAGCGGGGGACACAGCGGGACACAGCGGGGACACAGCGGGGGACACAGCGGGATACAGAAGGACACAGCGAGGACACAGCGGGACACATGAGGACACAGCGGGGACACAGCGGGGACACAGCGGGGGACACAGTGGGACACAGCTGCGGATACAGCGAGGACACAGCAGGGACACTGCGGGACACAGCGGGTCACAGCGGGGAAACAGTGGGGGACACAGCGGAGGACACAGCGGGATACAGAAGGACACAGCGATGACACAGCGGGGACATAGGGTGACACTGCGGGACACAATGGGACACAGAGGGGACACAGAGGGACATAGAGGTTACAAAGCCAGGACACACCAGGGACCCAGCGGAACACAGTGGGGACACAGTGGGACACAGCGGGACCCAGCGGGGACACAGCGGGGACACAGCTGGACACAGCGGGGGACACAGAGGCGGACAAAGCAGGACACAGCTGGACACAGCGGGAGACAGCGGGACACAGCGGGGACACAGTGAGGACACAGCGGGACACAGCGGGACACAGCATGGACACAGCGGGTCACAGTGGGGAAATAGTGGGGGACACAGCGGGGGACACAGCAGGATACAGAAGGACACAGCGAGGACACAGCGGGACAAAGGAGGACACAGCGGGGACACAGCTGGGACACAGCGGGGGACACAGTGGGACACAGCGGGGACACAGAGGGACTCAGCAGTTACACAGCCAGGATACACCAGGGACACAGCGGGACACAGCGGACACACAGCGGGGAGACAGCGGGACACAGAGAGGACACAGCGGGACACAGCGGGGGATACAGCGGGGGACAGCGGTGACACACCGGCAGACAGCGAGGACACAGCGGGACACAGCGGGACACAGCGGGGGACACAGCGGGACACGGTGGGGGACACAGGGGAGGACACAGCGGGACACAGCGGAGGACACAGTGGAACACAGCGAGGACACAGCGGGGCACAGCGGGACACAGCGGGGACACAGCGGGACACAGCGGGGGACACAGTCCGACAAAGCAGGACACAGCGGGACACAGCGGAAAACAGCAGGACACAGCGGGGGACACACCGGGACACAGCGGGGGTCACAGCAAGAACACAGAGGGACACAGGAGGACACAGCGGGGACACAGCGGGGACACAGAGGGGCACACTGTGTGACACAGCGGGGGACACAGTGAGGACACAGCGGGGACATAGGGGGACACTGCGGGACACAGTGGAACACAGCGGTGACACAGAGGGACATAGCATTTACTTATCGAGGACACACCAGAGACACAGCGGGACACAGCGGGGACACAGCGGGAACACAGCGAGACACAGCGGGACCCAGCGGGGACACAGCAGGGACACAGCGGGACACAGCGGGGGACACAGCGGGACACAGCGGGGTACAGAGCAGACATAGCATGGACACAGTGCGACACAGCCAGGGACACAGCTGGGACACAGCGGGTCAACAGCGGGGA
>NW_012285100.1:0-21641 GCF_000151885.1 Dipodomys ordii | reverse complement strand
CAGCGGGGGACAGCTGTGACACACAGGCGGACATCGTGGACACAGCGGGACACATCGGGACACAGTGGAGGACACATCGGGACACAGAGGGGACACAGCGAGGGACAGCAGGGAGACTCAGCGGGGACACAGCGGTGACACAGCGGAACACAGTTGGGACACAGCGGGGGACAGCAGGGAGACACAGCGGGGACACAGCGGTGACACATCGGTACACAGCGTGACACAGCCGGTACACAGCAATACACAGCGGGACACAGCGGGTAACACAACCGGACACAGCGGGGGACACAGCGGGACACAGCGGGGGATACAGCGGGACACAGCGGGACACAGTGGGGACAGAGCGGGACACAGCGGGGACACAGCGGGGGACACAGCGGGGCACAAAGTCAGACACCACGGGATACAGCGGAACATAGCAGGGACACAGCGGGGGACACAGCGGGGGACACAGCGGGGGACACAGAGGGGGACAGCGGTGACACAGCTGGGGACAGCGAGGACACACCGGGACACAGCGGGGGACAGTGGGGACACAGGGGGAACACTTTGAGACACAGCGGGGGACACAGTGAGGACACAGCGGGGACACAGGGGGGACACAGCGGGACACAGTGGGACAAAAGGGGACACAGCGGGACACAGAGACGGATACAGCGGGGGACAGCGGGGACACCCCTGGGGACAGCAGGGACACAGCGGGACACAGCGGGGACAGCGGGAAAACAGCGGGACACAGCGGGGACACACCGGGGACACAGTGGGACACAGTGGGACACAGTAGGGACACACCAGGGACACAGCCGGGGACACAGCGGGACACAGCAGGACACAGTGGGGACACAGCAGGGACACAGCGGGTCACAGCGGGGACACAGTGGGGGACACAGCAAGGACACAGCGAGACACAGAGGGATACAAAGCGAGGACACAGCGTGACACAGGGGGACACAGCGGGACCCAGCGGGGGACCCAGCGAGGACACAGCGGGACACAAATGGGGACACAGCAAGGACACAGCAGGACACAGCGTGAAAGAGCGGGACACAGCGGGGGACACATCCTGGGACACAGCGGGACACAGCAGGGGACACAGCGGGGACACAGCGGGACCCAGTGGGGACACAGCGGGACACAGCGGGACACATCGGGCAACACAGCAGGACACTGCGGGGTACACAGCGGGACACATCGGGACACAAAGGGACACAGCAGGGACACAGTGGGGGACACATCGGGACACAAAGGGGGACACAGCGTTACACAGCGGGAACACAGCGGGACACAGCGGGGACACAGCAGGGGCACATTGGGAAAAAGCGGGATACAGCAGGGGACAGAGCGGGACACACCGGGATACAGTGGGACACAGCAGGAAACACAGCAGGGGACACAGAGCCGAACACAGCGGGAGAGAGTGGAACACAGCACGGACACAGCGGGGACACAAAGGGACAACGCGGGGAAAAAGCGAGGACAGAGCGGGACACAGCAGGGGACACAGCGGGGACACAGCAAGACACAGTGGGTACACAGCAGGACATATCGGGGGACACAGCGGGTCACTGCAGTGTACACAGCGGGACACAGCGGGACACAGTGGGACACAGCGGGGACACAGCAGGGGACACAGCAGGACACAGAGGGGAACAAAGGGGGCACACAGCGGGACACAGTGGGACACAGCGTGGTACCCAGCGGGACACAGCAGGGACACAGCAGGGGCACAGTGGGAAACAGTGGGACACAATGGGGGACAAAGCGGGACAAACCGGGATACAGGGGGACACAGCGGGGCACACAGCGGGGGACACCGAGCAGCACACAGCGGGAGAGAGTGGAACACAGCAGGGACACAGCGGGGCCACAGCGGGACATCGCAGGAAAAAAGCGAGGACAGAGCGAGACACAGAGGTACACAGCGAGGGACACAGCGGGGGACAGTGGGGACAAACCGGGGAACAACGGGGACACAGCTGGACACAGCTGGGACACAGCGGGGACACAGCGGCACACAGCGGGGGACACCGTGGGACACAGCAGGGGATTCAGCGAGGACACAGAGGGGACATAGGGGGACACTGCGGGACACAGTGTGACACAGCGGGGACACAGAGGAACATAGCAGTTACACAGCGAGGACACACCAGGGACACAGCGGGACACAGCGGGGACACAGCCCGGATACAGCGGGACCCAGCGGGGACACAGCCAGGACACAGCGGGGACACAGCGGGACAAAGCGAGGGACACAGAGGCAGACACAGCAGGACACAGCGGGACAAAGCGGGACAGAGCAGGACACAGCGAGAACACAAAGGGACAAAGCGGGACACAGCGGGGGACACAGCAGGGGACACAGCAGGACACAGCGGGTGTCACAGCGGGACACAGCGGGACACAGAGGGTACAAAGCAGGGGACAAAGCGGGGACATAGCGGGACACAGCGGGACAAAACGGGACACAGCTGGACACAGCGGGGAAACAGCAAGGGACACAGCGGGGGACAGCGGGGACATAGCTGGACACAGCAGGACACAGCGGGAAACAGCGGGGACACAGCGAGGACACAGCGGGACACAGCGAAGACACAGCGGGACACAGAGGGGACACAGCGGGGGACAGCAGGGAGACACAGCGGGGACACAGTGGGGACACAGCAGAACACAGTGGGGACACAGCGGGGGACAGCAGGGAGACACAGCGGGGACACAGCGGGGACACATCGGTACACAGCGGGACACAGCGGGGACACAGCGGGGAACACAGCGGGGCACAAAGTCAGACACCACGGGATACAGCGGAACATAGCGGGGACACAGCGGGGGACACAGCGGGGGACACAGCGGGGGACACAACGGGAGACAGCGGTGACACAGCTGGGGACAGCGTGGACACACCAGGACACAGCGAGGGACAGCGGGGACACAGGGGGGACACAGCGGGGGACATCTGGGACACAGCGGGACACAGCGGGACACAGCGGGACACAGCGGGACACAGCAGGGACACAGCAGGGACACAGCGGGACACAGAGGGATACACAGAGAGGACACAGCGTGACACATGGGGACACAGTGGGACACAGCGGGGGACACAGAGAGGACACAGCGGGACACAAATGGGGACACAGCAAGGACACAGCGGGACACAGCGGGAAAGAGCGGGATACAGCGTGGGACCTAGCCGTGGACACAGCGGGACACAGCGGGGGACACAGCAGGGACACAGAAGGACACAGCGTGAAAGAGCGGGACACAGCGAGGGACACAGCTGGGGACACAGCGGGAAGCAGCAGGGGACACAGCGGGGACACAGCGGGACACAGTGAGTACACAGCGGGACACAGCAGGACACATCGGGCAACACAGCAGGACACTGCGGGGTACACAGCGGGACACAGCGGGACACAGCGGGACACAGCAGGGACACAGCGGGGGCCACAGCGGGACACTAAGGGGGACACTGTGTTACACAGCGGGGACACAGCGGGACACAGCGGGGGACACAAAGGGTGACAAAGCGGGACACAGTGCGGTACTCAAAGGGACACAGCGGGGGACACTGTAGCGGACACAGTGGGACTTATCGGGACACAACAGGACACAGCGGGGATACAGCAGGGGACACAGCGGGGAAATAGTGGGGGACACAGCGGGGGACACAGCGGGATACAGAAGGACACAGCGAGGACACAGCGGGACACAGGAGGACACAGCGGGGACACAGCGGGGTACAGCGGCACACAGTGGGGACACAGTGGTGGACACAGCGGGGGACACAACGGGTGACACAGCGGGACACAGGAGGACACAGCGGGGACACAGCGGGGGACACAGTGGGACACAGCTGGGGATACAGCGAGGAACAGCTGGACAAAGCGGGACAGAGCGGGACACAGCGAGAACACAACGCGACACAGAGGGACACAGTGGGGGACACAGCAGGGAACACAGCGGGACACAGCGGGGGTCACAGCGGGACACAGCGGGACACAGAGGGGACAAAGCAGGGGACAAAGCGGGGATACAGCGGGACACAGCGGGACAAAACGGGACACAGCTGGACACAGCGGGGACACAGCAGGGGACACAGCGGGGTCAGCGGGGACACAGCCGGACACAGCAGGACACAGCGGGACACAGCGGGGACACAGCAAGGACACAGCGGGACACAGCGAAGACACAGCGGGACACAGAGGGGACACAGCCGGGGACAGCAGGGAGACACAGCGGGGACACAGCGGGGACACAGCGGAACACATTGGGGACACAGCGGGGGACAGCAGGGAGATACAGCGGGCACACAGCTGGGACCCATCGGTACACAGCGGTACACAGCCGGTACACAGCGGGACACAGCGGGAAACACAACCGGACACAGTGGGGGACACAGCGGGACACAGCGGGTGACACAGCGGGACACAGCGGGACACAGTGGGGACAGAGCGGGACACAGTGGGGACACAGCGGGGGACACAGCGGGGCACAAAGTCAGACACCACGGGATACAGCAGAATATAGCGGGGACACAGCGGGGGACACAGCGGGGGACACAGCGGGGGACAGCGGTGATACAGCTGTGGACAGCGGGGACACACCGGGACAAAGCGGGGGACAGCGGGGACACAGGGGGGACACAGCGAGACACAGCAGGGGACACAGCGAGGACACAGCGGAAACACAGGGGGGACACAGCGGGACACAGCGGGACAAAACGGGACACAGCGGGACACAGGGGGGATACAGCGGGGGACAGCGGTGACACCCCTCGGGTCAGCAGGGACACAGCGGGACACAGAGGGGACCGCGGCGACACAGCGGGACACAGCGGGGACACACCGTGGACACAGCGGGACACAGCGGGGACACAGAGGGGACACAACGGGACACAGCGGGGGACATCGGGGACACAGTGGGACACAGCGGGACACAGCGGGACACAGAGGGATACACAGAGAGGACACAGCGTGACACATGGGGACACAGCAGGACACAGCGGGGGACACAGAGAGGACACAGCGGGACACAAATGGGGACACAGCAAGGACACAGCGGGACACAGCGGGAAAGAGCGGGACACAGCCAGGGACACAGCCGGGGACACAGCGGGCTACAGCGGCACACACTGGGGACACAGCGGTGGACACAGCGGGGGACACAACGGGTGACACAGCGGGACACAGTGGGGTACACAAAGGGACACAGCGGGGGACACTGTAGCGGACACAGTGGGACTTATCGGTACACAGCAGCACACAGGGGGGAACACAGCGGGGGATACAGCGGGACACAGCGGGGAAATAGTGGGGGACACAGCGGGGGACACAGCGGGATACAGAAGGACACAGCGAGGACACAGCGGGACACAGGAGGACACAGCGGGGACACAGCGGGGGACACAGTGGGACACAGCTGCGGATACAGCGAGGACCAGCGGGACAAAGCGGGACACAGCGAGAACACAACGGGACACAGAGGGACAAAGCGGGGGACACAGCGGGACACAGCGGGGGTCACAGCGGGACACAGAGGGGACAAAGCAGGGGACAAAGCGGGGACACAGCGGGACACAGCGGGACAAAACGGGACACAGCTGGACACAGCGGGGACACAGCAGGGGACACAGCGGGGGACAGCGGGGACACAGTCGGACACAACAGGACACAGCGGGACACATCGGGGACACAGCGAGGACCAGAGGAACACAGCGAAGACACAGCGGGACACAGAAGGGACACAGCGGGGGACAGCAGGGAGACACAGCGGGGACACAGCGGGGACACAGCGGAACACATTGGGGACACAGCGGGGGACAGCAGGGAGATACAGCAAGCACACAGCTGGGACACATCGGTACACAGCGGGACACAGCCGGTACACAGCAATACACAGCGGGACACAGCGGGAAACACAACCGGACACAGCGGGGGACACAGCGGGACACAGCGGGGGACACAGCGGGACACAGTGGGGACAGAGCGGGACACAGCCGGGACACAGCGGTGGACACAGCGGGGCACAAAGTCAGACACCACGGGATACAGTGGAACATAGCGGGGACACAGCGGGGGACACAGCGGGGGACACAGCGGGGGACACAGCGGGTGACAGCGGTGACACAGCTGGGGACAGCGGGGACACACCGGGACACAGCAGGGGACAGCGGGGACACAGGGGGGACACAGCGAGACATAGCGGGTACACAGCGAGGACACAGCGGGGACACAGAGGGGACACAGCAGGACACAGCGGGACAAAACGGGACAGAGCGGGACACAGAGGGGGATACAGCAGGGGACAGCGGTGACACCCCTCGGGTCAGCAGGGACACAGCGGGACACAGCGGGGGACAGCGGGGACACAGCGGGACACAGCGGGGACACACCGGGGACACAGCGGGACACAGTGGGGACAAAGCGGGGACACAACAGGACACAGCGGGGGACATCGGGGACACAGCGGGACACAGCGAGACACAGCCGGACACAGCAGGGACACAGCAGGGACACAGCAGGTCACAGCGGGGACACAGGGTGGGACACAGCGAGGACACAGCGGGACACAGAGGGATACACAGAGAGGACACAGCGTGACACATGAGGACACAGCGGGACACAGCGGCGGACACAGAGAGGACACAGCAGGACACAAATGGGGACACAGCAAGGACACAGCGGGACACAGCGGGAAAGAGCGGGACACAGCAAGGGACACAGCCAGGGACACAGAGGGCTACAGCGGCACACAGCGGGAACACAGCGGTGGACACAGCGGGGAACACAACGGGTGACACAGCAGGACACAGTGGGGTACACAAAGGGACACAGCGGGGGACACTGTAGCGGACACAGTGGGACTTATCGGGACACAGCGGGACACAGCGGGGAACACAGCGGGGGACACAGCGGGACACAGCGGGGAAATAGTGGGGGACACAGCGGGGGACACAGCGGGATACAGAAGGACACAGCGAGGACACAGCGGGTCACAGGAGGACACAGCGGGGACACAGCGGGGGACACAGTGGGACACAGCTGCGGATACAGCGAGGACACAGCAGGGAAACTGCGGGACACAGCGGGTCACAGCGGGGAAATAGTGGGGGACACAGCGGAGGACACAGCGGGATACAGAAGGACACAGCGAGGACACAGCGGGGACATAGGGTGACACTGCGAGACACAGTGGGACACAGCGAGGACACAGCGGGACCCAGCAGGACCCAGCGGGGACACAGCGGGGACACAGCGGGACACAGAGGGGGACACAGAGGCATACACAACAGGACACAGCGGGAAAAAGCGGGAGACAGCGGGACACAGCAGGGACACAGCAAAGACACAGCGGGACACAGCGGGACACAGCGGGGAACACAGCGGGGGACACAGAGGGGGACACAGCGGGATACAGAAGGACACAGCGAAGACACAGCGGGACACAGGAGGACACAGCGGGCACACAGATGGGACACAGCGGGGGACACAGCGGGGGACACAGGGGGTGACAGCGGTGACACACCGGGACACAGCGGGGGACAGCGGGGACACAGTGGTGACACAGCGAGACACAGCGGGGGACACAGCGAGGACACAGCGGGGACACAGGGGGGACACAGCGGGACAGAGCGGGACAAAACGGGACACAGCCGGACACAGAGGGGGATACAGCGGGGGACAGCGGGGACACCCCTGGGGACAGCAGGGACACAGCAGGACACAGCGGGGGACAGCGGGGACACAGCGGGACACAGCGGGGATACACCGGGGACACAGCGGGACACACCGGGGACACAGCGGGGACACAACGGGACACAGCGGGGGACATCGGGGACACAGCGGGACACAGCGGGACACAGTGGGGACACAGCCGGGGACACAGCGGGTCACAGCAAGGGACATAGCGGGGACACAGCGATGGACACAGCGGGGGACACAACGGGTGACACAGCGGGACACAGTGGGGTACACAAAGGGACACAGCAGGGGACACTGTAGCGGACACAGTGGGACTTATCGGGACACAGCAGGACACAGAGGGGACACAGAGGGTCACAGCGGGGACACAGCCGGGGACACAGCGGGACACAGCAGGGGACACAGCGGGGACACAGCAGGACACAGTGGGGACACAGCAGGACATATCCTGGGACACAGCAGGTCACTGTAGTTTACACAACGGGACACAGCGAGACACAGTGGGACACAGCGGGGACACAGCAGGGGACACAGCAGGACACAGAGGGGAACAAAGGGGGCACACAGCGGGACACAGTGGGACACAGCGTGGTACACAGCGGGACACAGCAGGGACACAGCAGGGGCACAGTGGGAAACAGTGGGACACAATGGGGGACAAAGCGGGACAAACCGGGATACAAGGGGACACAGCGGGGAACACCGAGCTGCACACAGCGGGAGAGAGTGGAACACAGCAGGGACACAGCGGGGACATAGCGGGACAGAGCGGGGAACACAGCGGGATATAGCGGGGACATAGCGGGACAGAGCGGGGAACACAGCGGGATATAGCAGGGGACACAACGAGGACAAAGCGGGACACAGAGGGACACAGCAGGGGACACAGCAAGGCCACAGCGGGACACAGCGGGACACAGCAGGGGACAGAGCAGGGGACACAGCGGGACACAGGGGGACACAGTGTGACACAGCGGGGACACAGTGGGGGACACAGCGGGACACAAAGGGGGACACAGCGTTACACAGCGGGGACACAGTGGGACACAGCGGGGACACAGCAGGGGACACAGCAGGACACAGAGGGCAACAAAGGGGGCACACAGCGGGACACAGTGGGACACAGCGGGGTACACAGCGGGACACAGCGGGGACACAGCATGGGCACAGTGGGAAACAGCGGGACACAGCGGGGAACACAGCGGTACACACTGGTATACAGCGGGACACAGCGGGGGACACAGCAGGGAACATAGAGCCGCACACAGCGGGAGAGAGTGGAACACAGCAGGGACACAGCGGGGCCACAGCGGGACATCGTGGGGACAAAGCGAGGACAGAGCGGGACACAGAGGTACACAGCGAGGGACACAGCGAGGGACAGTGGGGACAAACCGGGGAACAACGGGGACACAGCGGGACACAGCTGGGACACAGCGAGGACACAGAGGGACACAGCCGGACACAGCAGGACACAGAGGGGAACACAGCGGGGGACACAGCGGGACACAGCGTGGGACAGAGCAGGATCTAGCGGGGGACACAGCGGGACACAGCGGGGACACAGCGGGACACAGTGGGGACACAGCGGGAAACAGCGGGACACATCGGGCGACACAGCAGGACACTGCGGGGTACACAGCGGGATACAGCGGGACACAAATGGACACAGCAGGGACACAGCAGGGAACACCGCAGGGACACATCGGGTCACAGCGGGGACACAGTGGGGGACACAGCAAGGACACAGCGGGACACAGAGGGATACACAGAGAGGACACAGCGTGACACATAGGGACACAGCGGGACCCAGCGGGGGACCCAGCGAGGACACAGCGGGACACAAATGGGGACAAAGCAAGGACACAGCGGGACACAGCGTGAAAGAGCGGGACACAGCGGGGGACACAGCCGGGGACACAGCGGGACACAAATGGGGACACAGAAAGGACACAGTGGGACACAGTGGGGACACAGTGGGACATAGCGGGATACATCGGGCGACACAGCAGGACACTGTGGGGTACACAGCGGAACACAGCGTACACAAAGGGACACAGCAGGGACACAGCGCGGGACACAGCGGGACACAAAGGGAGACACAGCGTTACACAGCGGGGACACAGCGGGACACAGCGGGGACACAGCAGGGGACACAGGAGGACACAGAGGGGAACAAATGGGGCACACAGCGGGACACAGCGGGGACACAGCAGGGGCACAGTGGGAAACAGCGGGACACACAGGACACAGCCGGGGACAAAGCGGGACACACCGGGATACAGCGGGACACAGCGGGGAAACGGCAGGGGACATAGAGCCGCACACAGCGGGAGAGAGTGGAACAGAGCAGGAACACAGCGGGGACACAGCGGGACACAGCGGGGACAAAGCGAGGACAGAATGGGACACAGAGGTACACAGCGAGGGACAATGGGGACAAACCGGGGAACAACGGGGACACAGCAGGACACAGCGGGGGACAGAGCAGGATATAGCGGGGGACACAGCGGGGACACTGCGGGACAGAGCGGGGAACACAGAGGGATATAGCAGGGGACACAACGAGGACAAAGCGGGACACAGAGGGACACAGCAGCGGACACAGCAGGACACAGGGGGACACAGCGGGACACAGCGGGGGACAGAGGGGACACACCGGTGGACAACGGGGACACAGCAGGACAGCGCGGGGGTCACAGTGGGAAACAGCGGAGACACAGGGGGACACAGGGGGCGACACAGAGGGACACAGCGGGACACAGCGGGACACAGCGGGGACAAAGCGGGGGACACTGTGGGGGCCACAGCGGTAAACAGCGGGGGACACAGCGGGACCCAGCTGGGGACACATCAAAGGACACAGCGGGTGACACAGCTGGGAAAACAGCGGGAAACAGTGGGGGACACAGCGAGGACACAGCAGGACACAGTGGGAGACACAGCAGGACACAGCAGGGTACACAGAGGCAGACACAGCGGTACACATCGGGACACAGCGGTGACACAGCGGGACACAGCGGGACACAGCGGGGACACAGCAGGACACAGCGGGGACACAGCGGGGACACAGCGAGACACAGAGGGACCCAGCGGGGACACAGCGGGGACACAGCAGGATACAGCGGGGGACACAGAGGTGGACACAGCAGAACAAGCGGGACACAGCGGGGACACAGCGAGGACTCAGTGGGACACAGCGGGGACACAGCGGGGACACATCGGTACACAGCGGGACACAGCGGGGACACAGCGGGGAACACAGCAGGGCAAAAAGTCAGACACCACGGGATACAGCGGAACATAGCGGGACACAGCGGGGGACACAGCGGGGGACACAACGGGAGACAGCGGTGACACAGCTGGGGACAGCGTGGACACACGGGGACACAGCGAGGGACAGCGGTGACACAGGGGGGACACAGCGGGGGACATCGGGGACACAGCAGGACACAGCGGGACACAGCAGGGACACAGCAGGGACACAGCGGGACACAGAGGGATACACAGAGAGGACACAGCGTGACACATGGGGACACAGCGGGACACAGCGGGGGACACAGAGAGGACACAGCGGGACACAAATGGGGACACAGCAAGGACACAGCAGGACACAGCAGAAAAGAGCGGGACACAGCGGGGGACACAGCCGTGGACACAGCGGGACACAGCGGGGGACACAGCAGGGACACATCGGGTCACAGTGGGGACACAGCGGGGCACAGCGGGACACATCGGGTGACACAGCTGGACACTGTGGGGTACACAGCGGGACACAGCGGGACACAAAGGGACACAGCAGGGACACAGCGGGGGACACAGCGGGACACAAAGGGGGACAGAGTGTTACACAGCGGGGACACAGCGGGACACAGCGGGGGACACAGCAGGACACAGTGGGGTACACAGCGAGGGACACAGCGGGACACAGTGGGGGACACAGTGGAACACAGCGAGGACACAGCGGGACACAGCGGGACACAGCGGGGATACAGCGGGACACAGCGGGGGACACAGTCCGATGAAGCAGGACACAGCAGGACACAGCGGGAAACAGCAGGACACAGCGGGGGACACACCGGGACACAGCGGGGGTCACAGCAAGAACACAGCGGGACACAGGAGGACACAGCCGGGACACAGCGAGGACACAGCGGGACACAGCCGGTGACACAGAGGCGGACACAGCAGAACACAGCGGGACAGAGCCGGACACAGCGGGACACAGCGGGGACACAGCGAGGACACAGTGGGACACAGCGGGGACACAGCGGGGGACACAGCGGGACACAGCGGGACACAGCGGGGACACAGCATGGACACAGCAAGTCACAGCGGGGAAATAGTGGGGGACACAGCGGGGGACACAGCGGGACACAGTGGGGGATACAGAGGGGGACACAGCGGGACACAACGCGGGACACAGCGAGGACTCAGCGGGACACATCTGGGAAACAGCGGGGGACAAGGTGGGACACAGCGGGGACACAGCGGGGGACAGAGGGGACACACCGGTGGACAACGGGGACACAGCAGGACAGCGCAGGGGTCACAGTGGGAAACAGCAGAGACACAGGGGGACACAGGGGGCGACACAGAGGGACACAGCGGGACACAGCGGGGACACAGCGGCGACAAAGCGGGGGACAAAGTGGGGGACACAGTGGGAAACAGCGGGGGACACAGCGAGGACACAGCAGGACACAGCGCGGGACACAGCAGGACACAGCGGGACACAGCAGGGACACAGCAGGAAACAGCGGGGACACAGCGGGGGACACAGCGGAGACAGAGTGGGGACACAGTGAAACACAGCGAGGACACAACGGGACACAGCGGAGGACACAGCGGGGGACAGCGGTGACACACCGGCATACAGTGGGGACACAGCGGGACACAGCGGGACACAGCGGGGGACACAGTGGGACACAGCTGGGGACACAGCGAGGACACAGCTGGACACAGCGGGGGACACAGTGGGGGACAGCAGGGACACTCATTCAGACAGCGGGGACACAACGGGACACAGCGGGGGACATCGGGGACACAGCGGGACACAGCGGGACACAGCAGGGACATAGCAGCGACACAGCGGGTCACAGCGGGGACACAGTGTGGGACACAGCGAGGACACAGCGGGACACAGAGTGATACACAGAGAGGACACAGCGTGACACATCGGGACACAGTGGGACACAGCGGGGGACACAGAGAGGACACAGCGGGACACAAAAGGGGACACAGCGTTACACAGCGGGGAGACAGCGGGACACAGCGGGGACACATCAGGGGACACATCAGGACACAGAGGGGAACAAACGGGGCACACAGCGGGACACAGTGGGACACAGCGGGGTACACAGCGGGACACAGCGGGGACAAACAGGGGCACAGTGGGAAACAGCGGGACACAGCGGGGGCCAAACGGGACACACCGGGATACTGCGGGACACAGCGGGTGACATAGCAGGGGACGCAGAGCCGCACACAGCGGGAGAGAGTGGAACACAGCAGGGACAGAGCTGGGACACAGTGGTGGACCCAGCGAGGACACAGCGTGACACATGGGGACACAGCGGGACACAGCGGGGGACCCAGCGAGGACACAGCGGGACACAAATGGGGACACAGCAAGGACACAGCGGGACACAGCGGGAAAGAGCAGGACACAGCAGGGGACACAGCCGGGGACACAGCGGGACACAGCAGGGGACACAGCGGGGACATAGCGGGACACAGTGTGGACACAGCGGGACACAGTGGGGACACAGCAGGGGCACAGTGGGAAACAGCGGAACACAGCGGGGGACAAAGCGGGACACACTGGGACACAGCGGGACACAGCGGGGGACACAGCGGAGGACACAGAGCTGCACATAGCGGGAGAGAATGGAACAGAGAACGGACACAGCAGGGACACAGCGGGACATAGCGGGGACAAAGCGAGGACAGAGCGGGACACAGAGGTACATGGCGAGGGACACAGCGGGGGACAGTGGGGACAAACCGGGGAAGAATGGGGACACAGCGGGACACAGCTCGGACACAGCGGGGACACAGCGGGGACACAGCAGGAGACACAGTGGGACACAGCAGGGGATAGAGCGAGGACACAGAGGGTACATAGGGGGACACTGCGGGACACAGTGGGACACAGCGGGGACACAGAGGGACATAGCAGTTACACAGCGAGGACACACCAGGGACACAGCGGGACACAGCGGGGACACAGCTGGGGACACAGTGTGGGATATAGCGGTTAACAGCGGGAGACACAGCGGGACTCAGCGGGGGACACCGCAAAGAACACAGCGGGACACAGCAGGGGACAAAGGGGAACACAGCGGGACACAGCCGGACACAGCTGGGGACACAGCGGGTGACACAGAGGGGGAAACAGCGGGAAACTGTGGGGGAAACAGCGAGGACACAGCAGGACACAGCGGGGGACACAGCAGGACACAGCGGGGTACACAGAGGCAGACACAGCAGTACACATCGGGACACAGCGGGGACACAGCGGGGCCACAGCGGGCCATAGAGGGCCACAGCGGGGACACAGCAGGACACAGCAGCACACAGCGGGGGACACACCGGGGGAGAGCAGGCACACAGCGGGACACAGCGGGACACACAGCGGGACACAGCGGGGGACACAGCGGGGGACACAGCATGTACACAGCGGGTCACAGCGGGGAAATAGTGGGGGACACAGCGGGGACAGAGCGGGACACACCGTGGACACAGCGGGGACACAGCGGGACACAGCAGCGACACAGCGGAACACAGCGGGGTACACAGCGGGACACAGCCTGGGACAGAGCGGGACACAGCGTAGACACAGCGGGACACAGCGGGATACAAAGGGACACAGCAGGGACACAGCGTGGGACACAGCTGAACACAAAGGGGAATAAAGGGGGCACAGAGCGGGACACAGTTGGACACAGCGTGGGACACAGCGGGACACAGCGGGGACACAGCAGAGGCACAGTGGGAAACAACGGGACACAGCAGGGGACAAAGCGGGACACACCGGGATACAGCGGGACACAGCAGGGGACACAGAGCCGCACACAGCGGGAGAGAGTGGAACACAGCAGGGACACAGCGGGGAAACAGCGGGACATCGCGGGGACAAAGCGAGGACAGAGCGGGACACAGAGGTACACAGCGAGGGACACAGCGGGGGACAGTGGGGACAAACCGGGGAACAACGGGGACACAGCAGGACACAGCTGGGACACAGCGGGACACAGCGGGGTACACAGTGGGACACATCGTGGATACAGCAGGGACAGAGCGGGACACAGTGGGGGACAGAGCAGGATATAGCAGGGGACACAGCGGGACACAGCGGGGACACAGCGGGACAGAGCGGGGAACACAGCGGGATATAGCAGGGGACACAACGAGGACAAAGTGGGACACAGAGGGACACAGCAGGGGACACAGCAAGGCCACAGCGGGACACAGCGGGGGACACAACAGAGAACACAGCAGGACACAGGGGGACACAGCGGCGACACAGCGGGGGACACAGCGGGACACAAAGGGGGACCCAGCGTTACACAGCGGGGACACAGCGGGACACAGCGGGGACACAGCAGGGGACACAGCAGGACACAGAGGGGAACAAAGGGGGCACACAGCGGGACACAGCGGGGGACACAGCGGGACAAAGCGGGACACAGTGGGGACTGAGTGGGACACAGCGGGGACACAGCGGGGGACACAGCGGGGACACAGCAGGGACACAGCGGGACACAGCGAGACCCAGGAGTGACAAAGCGGCGACACAGCGGGACACATCGGGACACAGCGGGACACAGTGGGGACACAGCGGGGGACAGAGGGGACATACCGGTGGGCAACGGGGACACAGCAGGACAGCACGGGGGTCACAGTGGGAAACAGCGGAGACACAGGGGGACACAGGAGGTGACACAGCGGGACACAGCGGGACACAGCGGGACACAGCGGGGACACAGCGGGGACAAAGCTGGGGACACAGTGGGGGACACAGCGGTAAACAGCGGGGGACACAGCGGGACTCAGCTGGGGACACATCATAGGAAACAGTGAGTGACACAGCGGGGGAAACAGCGGGAAACAGCGGGGGACACAGCGAGGACACAGCAGGACACAGCGCGGGACACAGCTGGACACAGGGGGTACACAGAGGCAGACACAGCGGTACACATCGGGACACAGCGGGGACACAGCGGGACACAGCTGGACACAGCGGGGACACAGCAGTAAACAGCGGGGACACAGCGGGGGACACAGTGGGACACAGCGGGACACAGCGGGGGACACAGCGGGACATAGCGGAGACAAAGCGTGGACACAGTGAGACACAGCGAGGACACAGCGGGGACACAGCGAGGACACAGCAGGGGACACAGTGGGACACAGCAGGGGATACAGCGCGGACACAGAGGGGAGATAGGGGGACACTGCGGGACACAGCGGGGACACAGAGGGACATAGCAGTTACACAGCGAGGACACACCAGGGACACAGCGGGACACAGCGGGGACACAGCATTGGACACAGTGGGGGACACAGCGGTAAATAGCGGGGGACACAGTAGGACTCAGGCGGGACACAGCAAAGAACACAGCGGGACACAGCGGGGGACACAGGGGAACAGAGCGGGACACAGCCGGACACACCTGGGGACACAGCGGGTGACACAGTGGGGGAAACAGCGGGAAACAGCAGGGGACACAGCGAGGACACAGCAGGACACATCGGGGGACACAGCAGGACACTGCGGGGTACACAGAGGCAGACACAGCGGTACACATCGGGACTAAGCGGGGACACAGAGGGGACACAGCGGGCCACAGCGGGGCCACAGCAGGAAAAAGCGGGACACAGCGGGGGACACACCGGGAGAGAGCAGGCACACAGCGGGACACAGCAGGACACAGCGGGGAACACAGCGGGACACACAGCGAGACACAGCGGGACACAGCGGGGGACACAGCATGCACACAGCGGGTCATAGCGGGGAAATAGTGGGGGACACAGCGGGGACACAGCAGGACACACCGGGGACACAGCGGGGACACAGCGGGACACAGCAGCGACACAGCGGAACACAGCGGGTTACACAGCGGGACACAGCCTGGGACAGAGCGGGACACAGCGTAGACACAGCGGGACACAGCGAGATACAGCAGTGACAAAGCGGTGACACCGCGGGACACATCGGGACACAGCGGGATACAGCGGGGACACAGCGGGGGACAGATTGGACACACCGGTGGACAACGGGGACACAGCAGGACAGCGCGGGGGTCACAGTGGGAAACAGCGGAGACACAGGGGGACACAGGGGGCGACACAGAGGGACACAGCGGGACACAGCGGGGACACAGCGGGGACAAAGCGGGGACAAAGCGTGGGACACAGTGGGGCACACAGCGGTAAACAGCGGGGGACACAGCGGGACTCAGCTGGGGACACATCAAAGGACACAGCGGGTGACACAGCGGGGGAAACAGCAGGAAACAGCGGGGGACACTGCGAGGACACAGCAGGACACAGCGGGGAACACAGAGGCAGACACAGCGTTACACATCAAGACACAGCGGTGACACAGCGGGACAGAGCGGGACACAGCGGGGACACAGCAGGACACAGCGGGGACACAGCGGGGACACAGCGAGACACAGCGGGACCCAGCGGGGACCCAGTGGGGACACAGCGGGACACAGCGGGGGACACAGAGGCGGACATAGCAGAACACAGCGGGACACAGCACGACACAGCGGGACACAGCGAGGACACAGTGGGACACAGTGGGGAACACAGCGGGAGACACAGTGGGACTCAGCTGGGGACACATCAAAGGACACAGCGGGTGACACAGTGGGGGAAACAGCGGGAAACAGCAGGACACAGCGAGGACACAGCAGGACACAGCGGGAGACACAGCAGTACACAGCGGGGTACACAGAGGCAGACACAGCGGTACACATCGGGACACAGCGGGGACACAGCGGGGCACAGCAGGACACAGCCGGGACACAGCAGGACACAGCAGGACACAGCGGGGACACAGCGGGGGACACAGTGGGACACAGCGGGGACACAGAGGGACTCAGCGGTTAAACAACGAGGACACACCAGGGACACAGCGGGACACAGAGGAGACAAAGCGGGGACACAGTGAGACACAGCGAGGACACAGCGGGACACAGCGGAGGACACAGCGGGGGACAGCGGTGACACACTTGCAGACAGCGGGGACACAGCGGGACACAGAGTGACACAGCGGGGGACACAGCGGGACACAGTGGGGGACACAGCGGGGGACACAGCGGGACACAGCTGGAGACACAGCGAGGACACAGCGGGACACAGCGGCGGACACAGCGGCGGACCGCGGGAACACACATGCAAACAGCGGGGACACAACGGGACACAGCGGTGGACATCGGGACACAACAGGACACAGCAGGACACACCGGGGACATAGCAGGGACACAGCGGGTCACAGCCTGGACACAATGGGGGACACAGCGAGGACACAGCGGGCCACAGAGGGATACACAGAGAGGACACAGCGTGACACATGGGGACACAGCAGGACACAGGGGGGACACAGAGAGGACACAGCGGAACACAAATGGGGACACAGAAAGGACACAGCAAGGCCACAGCGGGACACAGCGGGACACAGCAGGGGACACAGCAGGGGACACAGCGGGACACAGGGGGCCACAGCGGGACACAGAGGGGACACAGTAGCGACACAGCGGAACACAGCGGGGGACAATGCGGGACACAGCCTGGGACAGAGCTGGACACACCGTGGACACAGTGGGACACAGTGTGACACAGCAGTGACAAAGCGGCCACACAGCGGGACACAGCGGGACACAGCGGGACACAGCGGGGGACAGAGGGGACACACCGGTGGACAACGGGGACACAGTAGGACAGCGCGGGGGTCACAGTGGGAAACAGCGGGGACACAGAGGGACACAGCGGGACACAGCGGGACACAGCAGGGGACACAGCGGGGACAAAGCGGGGGACACAGTGGGGGACACAGCGGTAAACAGCGGGGGACACAGCAGGACTCAGCTGGGGTCACATCAAAGGACACAGCCGGTGACACAGCGGGGAAAACAGCGGGAAACAGCGGGGGACACAGCGAGGACAAAGCAGGACACAGCAGGGGACACAGAGGCAGACACAGCGGTACACATTGGGACACAGCGGGGACACAGCGGGACATCGCGGGGACAAAGCGAGGACAGAGCGGGACACAGAGGTACACAGCGAGAGACACAGCGGGGGACAGTGGGGACAAACCGGGGAACAACGGGGACACAGCGGGACACAGATGGGACACAGCGAGGACACAGCGGGACACAGCGGGGACACAGCGAGTGCACAGCGGGACACAGCCGGACACAGCAGGACACAGAGGGGAACACAGCGGGGGACACAGCGGGACAGAGCGGGACACAGCGGGGTACACAGTGGGACACATCGGGGATACAGCAGGGACACAGCGGGGGACAGAGCAGGATATAGCGGAGGACACAGCGGGACACAGCGGGGACACAGCGGGACACAGCGGGGAACACAGCGGGATATAGCAGGGGACACAGCGAGGAGAAAGCGGGACACAGAGGGACACAGTAGGGGACACAGCAAGGCCACAGCGGGACAAAGCCGGACACAGCGGGGGACACAGCAGGGGACACAGCAGGACACAGGGGGACACAGCGGGACACAGCGAGGACACAGCAGGAGACAAAGCGGGACATAAAGGGGGCCCCAGCGTTACACAGCGGGGACACAGCGGGACACAGCGGGGACACAGCAGGGGACACAGCAGGACACAGAGGGGAACAAAGGGGGCACACAGCGGGACACAATGGGAGACACAGTGGGACAAAGCGAGACACAGTGGGGACAGAGTGGGACACAGCTGGGACACAGCGGGGGACAGAGCGGGGATACAGCGGGGACACAGCGGGACACACCGGGGAAACATCGGGGACACAGCGGGACACAGCAGCGACACAGCGGAACACAGCGGGGGACACAGCGGGACACAGCCTGGGACAGAGCAGGACACAGCGTGGACACAGCGGGACACAGCGAGACACAGCAGTGACAAAGCGGCGACACAGCGGGACACATCGGGACACAGCGGGGGACAGAGGGGACACACCGGTGGACAACGGGGACACAGCAGGACAGCGAGTGGCTCACAGTGGGAAACAGCGGGGACAAAGAGGGACACAGCGGGACACAGCGGGACAGAGCGGGGACACAGCGAGTTCAAAGCGGGGGACACAGTGGGGGACACAGCGGTAAACAGCGGGGGACACAGCGGGACTCAGCTGGGGAAACATCAATGGACACAGTGGGTGACACAGCGGGGGAACCAGTGGGAAACAGTGGGGGACACAGCGAGGACACAGCAGGAAACAGCGGGGTACACAGAGGCAGACACAGCGGTACACATTGGGACACAGCGGGGACACAGCGGGACACAGCGGGACACAGCAGGGACATAGCGGGACACAGCGGGACACAGCGGGAAACACAACCGGACACAGCGGGGGACACAGCAGGACACAGCGGGGGACACAGCAGGACAAAGCTGGACACAGTGGGGACAGAGTGGGACACAGCGGGGACACAGAGGCGGACATAGCGTGGACACAGCGGGGACAGAGTGGGACACAGGGGGGACACAGCGGGGGACAGTGGGGAGACACAGGGGGGACACAGTGGGGGACAGCAGTGAAACACAGGGGGAACACAGCGGGGACACATCGGTACACAGCGGGACACAGGGGGTACACAGCAGGACACAGCGGGACACAGCGGGAAACACAACCGGACACAGCGGGGGACACATCGGGACACAGCGGGGGACACAGAGAGGACACAGCAGGACACAAATGGGGACACAGCAAGGACATAGCGGGACACAGCGGGAAAGAGCGGGACACAGCGGGGGACACAGCCGGAGACACAGCGGGACACAGCGGGACACAGCGGGGGACACAGCAGGGACACATGGGGTCACAGCGGGGACACAGTGGGGGACACAGCAAGGACACAGCTGGACACAGTGGGATACACAGCGAGGACACAGCGTGACACATGGGGACCCAGCGGGACCCAGCGGGGGACCCAACGAGGACACAGCGGGACACAAATGGGGACACAGCATGGACACAGCGGGACACAACGTGAAAGAGCGGGACACAGAGGGGGACACAGTCGGGGACACAGAGGGACGCAGCTGGGGACACAGCGGGGACACAGCGTGAACCAGTGGAGACACAGCAGGACACAGCGGGACACATCGGGCGACACAGCAAGACACTGCGGGATACACAGCGGGACACAGCGGGACACAGCGGGACACAGCAGGGACACAGCGGGGGACACAGCGGGACACAAAGGGGGACACAGCGTTACACAGCGGGGACACAGCGGGACACAGCGGGCACACAGCAGGGGACACAGCAGGACACAGAGGGGAACAAAGGGGGCACACAGCGAAACACAGTGGGACACAGCGGGGTTCACAGCGGGACACAGCGGGGACACAGCAGGGGCACAGTGGGAAACAGCGGGACACAGCGGGGGACAAAGCGGGACACACCGGGATACAGCGGGACACAGCTGGGGACACAGCAGGGGACACAGAGCTGCACACAGCGGGAGAGAGTGGAACACAGCAGGGACACAGCGGGGACACAGCGGGACATCGCGGGGACAAAGCGAGGACAGAGCGGGACACAGTGGTACACAGCGAGGAACACAGCGGGGGACAGTGGGGACAAACCGGGGAACAATGGGGACACAGCGGGACACAGCTGGTACACAGCGAGGACACAGGGGACACAGCGGGGACACAGCGAGTACACAGCGGGGGACACAGCGGGA